>NC_069381.1:64475000-64607500 GCF_027475565.1 Acinonyx jubatus
ACCTTAAAAAAAATTCAAAGCTGAGTTTGGTTACAGCACAATTATAGTATCATGGGTTAGAAAAAGCCCAGAAGTTTTGAATTCCCATTTTGATCGTCATTCATTACCTATGTGACCTTAGATGAATCATCTAATAAATCACATTGCCCAGGGCGTAGTTATGCCTGCCCTCAGGACTTGACTCACAAGGATTAGTTGCGCTAATGGCTTTAGGAAGTGATCAGTAACTTAGGTGTCCCTCTCTGTGCAGGTGTTAGATGTCAAGAGAGGTAACACTGCAGGGAAAAGAACTTGGACTTGGACCCAGGGTTGGAATCTCATGTGCACCAAATACTACTGATATGACTCTAACCCGTTTTATCTAAGTCTTTTTAACTTTTTTGAGATGTATACCTGAAATAGTACATGTAAATTATAAGGATTCAGTATTTGTATATATCACAAAGTGACCACCATGATATCCAGTTAACATCCGTCGACACAAATAGTTATGATTTCTTGTGATGAGAACTTTTAAGATTTCTCTTAGCAACTTTCGAATCTACAATATAGTATTAACTATAGGTGCTGTGCATCACATTCCTAGGACTTGTTTTTTATAACGGGAAATTTGTACCTTTTGACCACCTTCACCTGTTTTTTCCCACCCTGCATCCCCTGCCTCTGGTAAGCACCAATCTGTTCTGTATCTGAGGTTTGCTCTTTTTAGAGCTCACATGTAAGTGAGCTCATACAATATTTATCTTTCTTGGTCAGATTTATCTTAGTATAATGCCCCTGGGTCTATCCATATTGTTGCAAATGGTGCCATTTCTAGCCTTTATTTTTTAGTTTGTTAAAAGAGGGGGAAGGTAATATCTCTTACTTAGAATTGCTGTAGGGATTAAAGGAGGTAATATGTGAAAGTACCTGGTGCACATAATGGTTCTTGGACCTTTACTTTGATTTTATTTTTCCATTCTTCCAGACCTATCTTCTCCGTTCCTTCACTTTGCCACTACTTTACTGGAAGTGGGAGCCAGTATTCAAACTGTGTACAGCTAAGAGGGATGAGCAGGTGCCCCAGTTCATGACTGTAATTGAAGTATTGAGTTTTAGAAGTTATTTGATATGTTTATCACATAACCTATTTTGGAGGAGCCATGTAGCATAAGACCTTGAGAGCTTTGTGGAAGAGTTTTGAATAAGAATATTGTCACTGGCTTGGCTAAAGCTACTCTCATCTATTCAAGCACTCAGTAAATGGGTAATTCCCCCCCCCCCCCACAATAATTATTCTGTTCTTAGTTTCAGGTTGTATGTATGTATATATGTATTTAGTTATTTAGTTGGAAAGTGTGTGTGTGAGTGTGGGGGAGGGGAAGAGAGAATCCCAGGCAGACTGCACTGTTGGAGCCTGAAGTGGGTCTTGCTCTCCCAAACCAGGAGACCCATGACGTGAGCCAAAACCAAGAATCAATTGCTTAACTGAGCCACCCAGGTGCCCCTATATATATTTTTAATGTTTATTTTATTTATTTTTGAGAGGATGAGAGTGTGCAATCGGGGGGGGGGGGGCGGGGGGGGGGGGGAGGAGAATCCCAAACAGGGATTGGGAGCCCTGATCCAGGGCTCCATCCCACAAACTGTGAGATCATGACTTGAGATGAAAGCAAGAGTTGGATGCTTAACCAATTGAGCCACCAAGGCACCCCTCAGGTTGTTTTTAATTCCTGCTATTTAAAAACATTTTTTTAAATGTTTATTTTTGAGAGAGAGAGAGGAAAAAAGAGAAAGGGTGTGAGCAGGGGAGGGGCAGAGAGAGAGAGAGAGAGAGAGAGAGAGACAGACAAAGAACCTGAAGCTGGCTTCAGGCTCTGAGCTGTCAGCACGGAGCCAGAAGAGGGGCCTTAAATCCACGAACCTCGGGGTCATGACCTGAGCCAAAGTTAGACGCCTAACTTACTGAGCTACCCAGGTACCCCTAATTCCTGCTATTTTAAGGGCAGTTAATCAGATAGAGGTAAAATAATCTTTTATTGAGGAAAAAGTCTGAGACTTAGATAATGAGAACAGCCCAGATAAAAACCATAGTCATTAACAAAGGAAACAATCCAAGCAGTGTTCTTATGTGTAAAGATGAAGTATTAACTCCTGATGAAAGTATGGTTTAGTTGGGGTGCCTGGCTTGGCCTGGTTCGTAGAGCATGCTAATCTTGATCTCAGAGTTAGGAGTTCAAGCTCTATGTTTACTGTAGAGATTACTTAAGGAAACAACAACAACAAAAAGTGTGGTTTAGTTACTAGATTTGTCATTATGTGCTTTTTATTTTCTGTAATAACATGGATATTTCTAGAAAACCT
The DNA here is from genome assembly GCF_027475565.1 of Acinonyx jubatus. NCBI lineage: Eukaryota > Metazoa > Chordata > Mammalia > Carnivora > Felidae > Acinonyx > Acinonyx jubatus. The sequence goes on from NC_069381.1 coordinate 64,477,344, forward strand.
GTAGAAAGTTAGATTTTTGGTAGATTGAGATGTAGGAAAGTAGTATTAAAATCGTAATACTGCTATTTTAGAAAACCTCAAGAGGTAAAGATTCCAGTTGCTTGTATTTAAAATCACATTCACAAATAATCTAATGGCAGCTGCACAAGCCTATAATTTCTTCCAGAGAACTTTGGAACATGTGGAATGTTTGACCAACTCAGTTCCTGTTTAAGGAAAGTATTAAACAAAAGAAAGTTGGAAATGAACTTCCTTGATTTAAAAAAAAAAAAAAAAAAAAAATGCACTTGATGTGTTTTTGGAGAAATTTGTAACCTGTTTGTGGGCCAGAATATTTTTTGAAACACCAATGACAAGCTACTTATTAACAAGGGACATTATAAAGTATATAATGGAGAGAAAAAGCAATATTAATCTGTATTAGTGACTCTATAGTTATTCAGACTTATCTTGGCTATAGAGTGAGTTTTAAGGGTGAATAATCATAACCACATGATAACCAGAAGATAGCAATTCAAATACAGTGCATGGTAAGAATACTGTCCATGAGTTATTTATTTTTGAGAGCACGCAAGCAAGGGAGGGGCAGACACACACACACACAATTTGAAGCACGCTCCAGGCTCCAAGATGTCATCACAGAGCCCAATGCGGGCTCAAACCCATGAACTGTGAGATCATGACCTGAGCTGAAGTTGGATGCTTAACCAACTGGGCTACCCTCGTGCCCCCTCTTATTTATTTATTTGTTTGTTTGTTTGTTTGTTTTTGAGAGAAAAACAGCATGAGTGGGGGGAGGGGCAGAGCGAGAGAGAGCAAGAGAAGAAAGCGGGCTCCAGGCCCTGAGCGGTCAGCACAGAGCCCAATGTGGGACTTGAACTCCAGAACCACAAGGTCGAGGTCATGACCTGGGCCAAGGTCAGACACTTAATTGACTGAGCCACCCAGGTGCCCCTCCATGAGTTATTCTTTAACAACAAAGTTGAAAGATAATGTAATTTATGGGAGAAAAGGAATCCATCTGTTGATGACATTAAAAAGAAACAAAATCTGATCTCTTCAGGAAAACTAAGCAGCTTTCAAGCATGGGTGAAACATCACTGTTCAAGAAACCCTTACATTCCAGGAATAATAACCTCTATAAAGAGCTTTTTCGTTTAAGAAGTACATATATGTAGTCTCTCAGTTTTTGCAACAAGTGTGTCAGTAGACCAACTTTACTAATGTCATGATGTACACGAGAACCAGGGAGGTCAAATGATTTGACTGAGCTCACTGAGAGTACGGAAGTGGGACTAGATTCAAGTCTCTTACCCTTTTTTTGTTTTTTTAATGTTTATTTTTGAGAGACCATGTGTGAGCCGGGGGAGGGGCATAGAGAGGAGGAGACACAGAATTGGAAGCAGGCTCCAGGCTCTGAGCTGTCAGTACAGAGCCTGACATGAGCCTCGAACTGACAAAACAGTGGGATCATGACCTGAGCTGAAATTGGATGCTCAACTGACTGAGCCACCCAGGTGCCCCATAAGTTTATTTTTAAGAATAATCCCTATGCCCAGTGTGGGGCTTGAACTCAGGACATGGAGATCAAGAGTTGCATGCCAGGCACCCCAAATCTCTTACCTCTTAATCTGTTTTTTTTTTTTTTTTCCTAACAACCATTTTAAGGATGAAATATTTCCTCTTGGGGATTTATTTTGCTGATATTGGAAGTAAGGGGGAACCACTTTTTCTGTGCCTGAAATTTCTTCTTTTTAAATGTTTATTGAGAGAACAAGAGTGAGCATGAGCACAAGCCGGGAAGGGGCAGAGAGAGGGAGGGGGAGAGAGAATCCCAAGCAGGCACTGTGCTGTCAGCGCACAGCCCAACATGGGGCTCAATCCCACCAACTGAGATCATGACCTGAGCTGAAGAGTTGGACACTCAACTGACCGAGCCACCCAGGTACCCTGTGCCTGAAATTTTTGATAGAGGAGATAGGATGTGAAATTTGGATAAGGATGCATAGTATCTCAGTATATTAAACATAATTCACCAGCTTCCTGACTGAGTTTAAGGATAAATTGAGCTAGAAAGTAGAGAGAACTTTTGCTTAGGTTTTATTTTAGAGAGAGTGAGAAGGGGAGGGACAGAGGGAAAGAGAATCACAAGCAGGTTCCATGCTTAGTGCGGAGCCTAACTCAGGGCTTGAGCTCACAACCCTAGGATCATGACCTGAGCAGAAATCAAGAGTTGGACTCTCAACTTACTGAGCCACGCAGGCACCCCTAGAAAGAACTTTTAAATGGAAGAAATAGAATTCCTATCTTTTGTATTTTTATATCTGGAATCTTTTTATTTGAAAACAACAAAATCTAAAATGGGTTGGTTAAATTATTGGTTTGTGTAACTAAATATTTTGGGATAAGACTGTGTATCTGATAAGTTTTCAACTGCAATAATATGAAACTACTTGCTAAAATTGGCTAAAGCAGTTGCATAAAAGGGGTAGAGTGAGCTCCAGAGTTGGTGAACAGAGCAACTCCCCTATGTCAGGGATCTGGGTTTATTCCATCTCTTCGCTTTGCCTTTCTTGGCACTGGTTTCTTCCTCAGTAGTAAGATGGTGGTGGAAGTTCCCAGACCACCTACAGATAAGGCAGCATCCAGGGCAAGGAAAGGATGGTCTTTTACTGTATGTTTCTTAAGAGTAAAAAAATATTCTCCAGAAGATCCTTGGACATCTTCTTCCATGTCTTGTTGGCTGCGATTGGGCCACATGCCTACTCCTAAAATACCACTTACACTAGTTTAAATCTTATGCCTAGAATAGGGAATGTGAGTCCTTTTCCTCCAGAGCACCTAAGATGTATAGATACTTGAGATCTGAGTGTTATGTGAAGAGGGGAAGAGGAAGGCACCCATGTCTTGCCTTGCCTGCAAACTTTTGGCTGCCTGGGAGGTAACATTGTTCTGTAGGGGAGGAAGCACAATGAAAAAGGGTCATACCTACAGGAAATCTAATATTTGCTCTGCAGGGAAATGTGAAAAATTGAAAGAAAGGAAGCAGCTTAGTAACTAGAAGTCCACTTCGTGTGGGATTTCCTTTTTGGGGCTTTTCTCCTGCCCTATTACATCATCATTCTGTTTTAATGTTTTCTAACTGTTAAGTTTTTATGTTAATGGTGTTGGGATCCACTATGAACACCATTAGCAGATTCACTGTTAAAACCAGTAATAACAAAACTGTTTCTTTACTTCCCATCGTTTTGAGAAAGAAAATCAGGAAAACTGTTCACTGTGCATGTTACCTTGTCCCTCTACCCACACTATTACTGATTTTTGTCAGTGGACTAATTATACCTTTGATTTCACAGAATAAAGAATAGGAACCTTTCTTAAAGGACTTTCTTTTTCCCTGTGAATAATACAGTTCTTATACTAGAGTATTTCACAAAAACTTACTAATTACAGAACTAAATATATTCTGCCCTGCCCAGGAACACAAAGGGTTAAATCAAAGGTCCACCAGTTAGCACAGCTCCCCACAGAGGAAAAGGGGAAAGGGCAGGACAGCACATGTTTCTTTGTAAGCCTTTTTTCTTTTCTATCTAGTTGCCTCTTGTCCTCCTCAGTAGCTCCTTTCATATACATCTGAAATTGGTCAGAATCTTGCTGACCATGCTGGATCTTTTAGTTGTAGAACAGAGAGTGCTTCCAGTTCAGACACATTCTGATGTGCCTTAAAGATCCATTTAATAAGTAGTAGTTGTGCCATTCCTGAACTTCATGAGGCTTATGGATGTGAGAAGGCTTACCTTCCAGTGGGAGTCAAGAATGGTATGAAACCTGGGGATCCAGGGAGAGGATAGAAAGTGAGGACTGAAGCAAGGCTCAGGGTCCGAGGAAGTGTTGGCAACATCGGTGGCAAAATTGATAATAAAAATTAAAAAAACCTTAACTATTTTGGAATAAAACTGCTATACTGAAATGTTTTTGTTTTACATACCCAAGAAAATTAAGGGATTGGATTAGTGAGTCTGTAAGATATGTTTTAGACCTCTTTATTTTTGCACCTCATTCATTAATTTTCTCAAGCATTCTAATGCAAGATAAATTTCCTCATTTAAAAAACTTAGCAGTTTTCAAAAATAGACTTGCCTATAATTTCATTGTGGCATACATGTCATGGCCTTGCCTTTGAGAAGACAACTTTTGATTTTTAGCATTGTAAATGGCAGGTAGTGGAGATCTTTTCAATCACTTGGAAGTTGGTGAGATGTAAACTCAGAATCTTGCTCTTGACAAATATTGGCTTTGTGACCTTAGGCCAGTTACTTTCTTTCCCTAAACCTCAAATTCCTCATCTGTAATTTGGAGGGGATAAGTATTTGTAAAGTCATTGTGAGGATTTAATGAGATAATGACCGTAAAGTGTTTAATATAGAGCCTTGCCTATAGGAAATATTCCATATATATTACCCGATGTTAATGATGTAACTTCTGTCATAAATCGACTATTTCACTCAAATACCCTAATAACCAGAATGTTTTCCTGGTGGAAACTGAACTCTTTCTTTCTTTCTTTCTTACAGATCTTATACTGCACGTTAAACACACCTAAAGTTGATATGGAAAGACTCTTAGGATCACAGATAGGTCTTGAAGATTTCATATTTGCCCATGTGAAAGGGATCAAAAAGGAAGTAAATATACATAAATCTGAGGATTCACTTGGTCTCACCATTACAGATAATGGTACTGGCTATGCTTTTATAAAGGTAAGTCTTAAAAAAAAAAAAAAAAATAACTGGGGCGCCTGGGTGGCGCAGTCGGTTAAGCGTCCGACTTCAGCCAGGTCACGATCTCACGGTCCGTGAGTTCGAGCCCCGCGTCAGGCTCTGGGCTGATGGCTCGGAGGCTGGAGCCTGTTTCTGATTCTGTGTCTCCCTCTCTCTCTGCCCCTCCCCCGTTCATGCTCTGTCCCTCTCTGTCCCAAAAATAAATAAAAAAATGTTGAAAAAAAAAATAAAAAAAAAAATAAAATAACTATGTGACTTAATGGAGGGTAATATTTAAGAAAATCTACCAGGTCAAAGAAATGATCTTAACAGTCAGAACTGGCTCAGTAGGGATGGGTTGGTAAGGTTTCATTTAAACAAAATGGAGGGGGGTGATTTCCAAATGTATTTTATTTTTTTCTAATTTCATTTTTTAAATTTACATCCAAAATAGCATATAGTGCAACAATGACTTCAGGAGAAGATTTCTTAATGCCCCTTACCCATTTAGCCTATCCCCCCTCCCACAACCCCTCCAGTAACCCTCTGTTTGTTCTCCATATTTAAGAGTCTCTTATGTTTTGTCCCCCTCCCTGTTTCTATATGCTTTTTTGCTTCCCTTCCCTTGTGTTGATCTGTTCTGTCTTAAAGCCCTCCTGTGAATGAAGTCATATGATTTTTGTCTTTCTCTGACTGACTTTGCTTAGCATAATACCCTCTAGTTCCATCCACATAGTTGCAAGTAGCAAGATTTCATTCTTTTTGATTGCCATTGTATATATATACCATATCTTCTTTATCCATTCATCCATTGATGGACATTTGGGCTTTTTCCATACTTTGGCTATTGTTGATAGTGCTGCTACAAACATTGGGGTGCGTGTGTCCCTTCGAAACCGCATACCTGTATCCCTTGGATAAATGCCTAGTAGTGCCATTGCTGGGTTGTAGGGTAGTTCTATTTTTAGTTTTTTGAGGAACCTCCATACTGTCTTCCAGAGTGGCTGCACCAGCCTGCATTCCCATCAGCAGTGTAAAAGAGATCCTCTTTCTCTGCATCCTCACCAACATTTGTTGCTGCCTGAGTTGTTAATGTTAGCCATTCTGACAGGTGTGAGGTGGTCTCTCATTGTGGTTTTGATTTGTATTTCCCTGATGAGTGATGTTGAGCATTTTTTCATGTGTCTGTTGGCCATTTGGATGCCCTCTTTGGAGAAGTGTCTATTCGTGTCTTTTGCCCATTTCTTCACTGGATTATTTGCTTTTTGGGTATTGAGTTTGAGAAGTTCTTTATAGATTTTTGGATACTAACCCTTTATCTGATATGTCGTTTGCAAATATCTTCCCCCATTCTGTTAGTTGCCTTTTAGTTTTGCTGATTGTTTCCTTCACTGTGCAGAAGCTTTTTATTTTGATGAGGTCCCAATAGTTCATTTTTGCTATATTTAAAAAAAAATTATATATATAAAATTTGAGAGAGCTCATGCAAGTGGGGTGGGACAGGGAGAAGGAGAATCCCAAGCAGGCTCCACTCTGTAGTACAGAGCCTGATGTGGGCCTTGATTCCATGAACTGTGATATCATGACCTAAGCTGAAACAAGAGTAAGATGTTCAACAGACTGAGCCATCCAGGTACCCCTCAATTTTTTTTTTTTAATTTTTTTTTTTTAACGTTTATTTATTTTTGAGACAGAGAGAGACAGAGCATGAATGGGGGAGGGTCAGAGAGAGAGGGAGACACAGAATCTGAAACAGGCTCCAGGCTCTGAGAGCCTGACGCGGGGCTTGAACTCACGCACCGCGAGATCATGACCTGAGCCGAAGTCGGACGCTTAATCGACTGAGCCACCCAGGCGCCCCTCAATTTTTTTTTTTTAAAGTAGGCTCCGTGCCCAGTGTGGAGCCCATCATTGTTTGGCTTGAACTCAAGACCAAAGTCCTGAGCTGAGATCAAGTGTTGGATGTACAACCTAGTGAGCCACCTAGGTGTCCATATATATGTATGTATGTGTGTGTATGTATATACATACACCTATATAATTTTAAGTAATCTCTATGCCCAATGTGGGGCTCAAACTCACGACCCAGAGACTGTGTTTTATGATCTGCTGACTGAGCCAGCTAGGCGCTCCAACATATTTTTGACACCTTCTTACATCTTAAATAGTCTTCAGGGGTGCCTGGGTGGCTCAGTTGGTTAAGTGTCTGTCTCTTGATTTTTGGCTCAGGTCATGATCTCATGGTTTGTGAGTTTGAGCCCTGTGTTGGACTGCGCACTGACAGTGTGTAGCCTCCTTGGGATATTCTCTCTCTCCCTCTCTCCCTCTCTCCCTCTCTCCACCCCTCCCTCCCTCGCCCCCCCACTTGTGCCGCCCCAAAATAAATAAGCTTTAGAAAAGTTTGAAGAATTTTTAACTATAGAATTTATTTAAATACAAATAGAGCAATATAGAGCTGTAAAGGCAAGAGAAGGAAGTTTGAAATAGTATGAAAAACTAAGAACTGAGGTGTGGGGAAAAGAAAAGTAGACTTATCTCTTAAACAGTTCTATTAAGCAATTGTATAACAGACTTTTATTGAATGCTTATGTACTAGGCACTTGACATACATTTTCTCATTTAAGTCTCAACCATTCCATTGGTACTATGTTTCCTCTTGTTGAGGTATAACAAATTTTTAAAAAAATACTTATTTTGAGAGAGGGAGAATGTACACCCACGTGAGCAGGGGAGGGTCAGAGAGAGAGGGAGTGAGAACATCCCAAGCAGGTTCTGCATGGTCAGTGGGGAACCCAACATGGGGCTCAAATTGATGAACTGTGAGATCATGACCTGAGCCAAACTCAAGAGTCCGACACTTAACAGACTGAGCCACCCAAGCACCCCAGGGTATAACAGATTTTTAATGTTCAGCTTATTGTACTCACACCTGTTAACCATCACCCAGATCAAGGGAAACTTCATTTCCACCACCCAGAAGTCTCCCTTGTACTGTTTCCTAGGCAGTATGCTTCTCCCACAAAGGTAGCCACTACTCTGACCTCTATCACTACAGTTTTGCTTGTTCTTGAACCTTCTGTAAGTAGAATTCTATATTATGTACTCTGTCGTTTCTGGATTCTTCTGTTGAACATGGTGTCTGGGAGATTGACCTGTGGGTAGGTACTATTACCAACCTCTATTTTACAGATGTAGAAACAGGATAAGGGAAGTTAAGTAGCTTGCTTTAAAGTTATGTAGCAGAAAAATTCAGTATTTGAATTTAAGAACTCTGACTCCAGAGCTGGCATTCCCATCCACTTCACTAAGAATTAGTTACAAACTTCATGCAACAGAGTAGGTTTCAGGTTTTTATTTTGTCCAAATCTTTTCTTTGCTGATGCACTGTCATTTAAAACAAGTCCTAGGAAAGCAACCCCCTTAACTGTAAATAGTACTTTATTTAACTCCCCACTTGATAGAATGGCTATTTTTAGCTCTGCTAAAAGATAGGACTGTGTTGAAGGTTGAGTGGGTGATCAAATGGAAAATCGTGAGTTGGGAAAGTCATGTGGGATTATCTGGGGGAAGCTCAGGACATGAGGCACATGCAGCAATGCCTTTCTAATGTCAGCAGGAAGGGCTTAGAAGTTTTGCAAACATACGTGGATTTTTTAGATCTTAACCTCTGTTCAGAGTTTGTGTTCTTTTTTTCTGGAATGTCTCCTTGAACATGTGCCTGAGTCAGTACGAGTCACTAGCCCTGGGGAGGCAGAACATGATGGCAAAGAGAAAGTGGAGCATACGGCAAACTGCTGACATAGAATTCAACTTAAAAGAGAAATGAATATGATTAATAGGACTTCTTACAAACTGGGGTGGGGGTAATTTCAAATTTACTGTAAGATTGTAATAATACAGAAGACTTCCATAATACCCTTTACCCATTTCTCCAATTCTTACCACTTGTCACGTTTGCTTTTTTGGTCTAATACACACATGTGTATGTGTATATGTATACATATGTACAAATATAATTTTCAGAACCATTTGAAAGTAGAATGCATATATTCCCATTTAGTCTCTAGTATTTCAGAACGTAGTTATTAAGCACAGGGGTTTTTTTTTCTGAATAGCTAGACCGTGCAATTGTGAAATTCAGAAAATCTAATATTGATAAAATAATTTTTAATGCCTATATTGCATTTCTGTCAGTTGCCTCATATCCTCTGTAGCATTTTTCTTTTCCTTTATAGGTGTAATCCAGGGTCATGAATTTTATTTAGTTGTCTTTTTAATGGTCTTTAGAATAATCCCTCAGCCTTTCATAGAATGAGAAACCTCAAAGAAGCCTGAATTGAGGGACAGTGTGAGAAACGGATTATGTATTTTTGGTAGGAAAATTAGATCAATGATGTGTCCCTCTTGGTGTACCACATGTGCATTATGTTAGCTTGCTTATGACCTTTGTCACTTACCTAAGGTATAGTGTCTGCCAGTCTTCATTGCAATGTTATATTTTCCTTTGTAATTAATATTTGTGGGGAGAAACTTTATTTTAAAAATATCATTTTCCTACTTGCACCTTACAGATTGAACATCTGTTGATTGATTTTTGCCTGAATTGATTTTTATTATAATGGTTTCAAGATGGTGAATTTTAAAAAATTCCATCATTTCTTATATATTTAAAACATTCTGTTGAAAAAAAGTGGCATGGTTTTTGTTTTTTTGTTTTTTGTTTTTATCAGCATGGATACATGATTTCTCACTTAATGGGTTATAGTCTACAACTGTTGCTTATGCTCAGATTTTCTGAGATTTGGTCTGCCGGAATCTTTCAGCTGGCTTGTGTATCCTTTGACGTGTCTCTGATCCTTTATTAAGCAGTTCTTCTCTGGCACAACAAGATGTTCTAGGTTCATCTTTTATCTTTTCCCAAGCCTGGAATCAACCATTTTTTCATGGGGCTCTGGTTTTGCTTTTGGTGAGGATTGATATTTCAAAATCAAGATCTGGATGCTAGTTAGACTCCTTCATTGTCACTGGAGTGTCCTTGTTTCTGGGTCTTTTCAGTGATAGGGTTAGAAAACCTATTTTAGAAGTAAATGGACTCAAAATTATGCCTCAAATTTTAATCCTGCCCCATAGGTTTTTTTTTTTTTCCCTTGCCTTCCCCATTAAAAAAAAAATATATATATATATATATGCATGTGTGTATATATATATATATACATATATATATTTTTTAAAAAGTTGATTATGAGAGAGAGCATGAGTGGGGAAGGGGCAGAGAGGGGGAGAGAGAGAGAATCCCAAGCAGGCTCTGCACTGTCAGTGTAGAGCCTGATGTGGGGTGCAAACCCACAAACCAGAAGATAGTGATCTGAAACCAAGAGTTGATGTTCAACTGACTGAGTTGCCTGGGTGCCCCTATTAAAATACTTTTTAAAATAAAATATTTACTCATTTGCTTAGTCCTACAATATATGCAAAATAGTTTCAGGATTGCTAGATCCATATTATGAAGAACCTATTAAGAGTTCAAGATTGGTATGCATGTATACACATGTACATACACAAAGTATTCAGGTTACTTGGAATGGGTTCTTTCCTGTCCCTTTCCCCATTAGGTGATGGTTATTCATTTGAAATACTATTGAATCCCACTTCTCTTTGAACTGAGTTTTCTCTGCATCATGTTCTAATTTTTTCTGAAAAATATTAAAATGATTCAAAAGTCTATATTAAAAGATGTTCAGAGATCTGTCACTTTCTCCTGGCCCTCTATCCCATTACTCATTTCTCCCACTCCTTATAAGTAATCATTTTCATTAATTTCTGGCTCACCCTTTCAATGTTTATTTTTGCTAAGATAAGCAGGAGAAAAAAATGAAACATTCCGAGAGTTTGTATGTCATTCTTGTGCAGGGACTGTGTTAATCTTTTCTATATGGTTCCAATTTTAGTATATATGCTAAAGTGAGTACTTGATGTCTTTTCAGTAGTGGCTAGAAGTCCAAGTAGGTTAGAGTAGGACAGTGTGGTATAGATTGACAAGGGTAAGGAAGAAGGATTCCATGATCAGGGAGTGGTGATATATAGGAGCATGGACTTTAGAAGTACACATGCCTGCTTTCAGTCTTAGTCCAACCACTTATTTACTTGGACAAATGATCTTTGATAAGTCAGTAAGCTTCTCTGATCCTTCTCTCAAAAGGGAATACTAACACCTATTTCACAGGATTGTGCAGGTATAAAGGAATGATCTATAAAAATCTGATACTGCTATTAAGTTACCAATTAGAAGTACTAACAAATCATCACATAATTAGATGAGCAGAGAACTGTATTTAATAGTACTATGTAGCTCTGCATTTACACGGACTAAGAAGGAAGTTCACGGAGGTAAATGCCTGCCTTGAGAAACCATTCTCAGCCTAACTTTACACTTCAAGGAACTAGAAAAAGAATTAAACGAAACCCCAAGTTGGTAGATGGAAGGAAATAACAAATATTACAGCAGAAATAGAGACTAAAAAGACAATAAATCAATGAAACAAAGAGCTGGTTCTTTGAAAAATAATTGACAGACCTTTAGCTAGACTCACAAAAAAGGACTCAAAATCAAATGAGAGATGTTACAGTGGAGCCATAGAAATGTAGAGGATAGTAAGAGACTGCTATGAACTATCCTATCTAACAAATTGGACAACGTAAGAAATGAGTAAATTCCTAGAAACCTACAACCTACCAAGACTGATGAAATAAAAAAATCTGAACAGATGGATTCAGTCTCCTTGCTAGTCATCAAAAACTTCCCAACAAAAGCCCAGGACCAGATGGCTCCACTGGTGGATTCTACCAAGCCTTCAGAGAGAATTAATCCCAGTCCTTTTTAAACTCTTCCAAAAATTAGAGTGAACTCCTCCAAACTGCTTTTATGAAGCCAGAATTACCCTGATAGAAAAACCAGACAAGAATGCCCCAAGAAAAAGGCCAGTATTCCTAATAACATAAATGCAAAAATCCTTAATATTAGCAAACCAAATTCAACAATATGTTAAAGGGATCATACATCATGGTCAAGTGGGATTTATTTCAGGGGTGATTAAACACCCATAAATCAGTGTGATACACCACATTAACAAAAGGATATAAACATTTTTTATCTCAATGGTTGAAGGAAAAAAACATTTGAAAGAATTCAAATGGTAAAAAAAAAAAAAACAAAAAACAAAAAACTCAACAAAGTGGTATAGAGGGAACATACCTCAACATCATAAAGGTCCTGTAGGACAAGCTCACAGCTAACATCATCCTTAAAGGAAAAGCTTTCAGTTTTTCTCCACAAAGATCAGGAACAAGGCAAGCATGCTCTCTCTTGCCACTTCTATTCAACACAATATTGGAAGTTCTAGCCAGAGCAGTTAGGCCAGTAAAAGAAATAAAAGGCATTCAAATTGGAGAGGAAAAAGTAAATGGTCACTGCTTGAAGATGATATAGAAAACCTTAAAGACTTTATCCAGAAAACTGTTAGAAGTACTACAGTAAAGTTTCAGGATACAAAATTAATACACAAAAATCTTGCACTTTTATATGTGAATAATCTATCAGAAGAATCCATTCCATTTATAATTGTATCAAAAAGAATAAAATACCTATGAGTAAATTTAACCAAGGGAAAAGACCAATAATTGAAAACTATAGGATGTAAGAAAGATACAAATGTAAAGCTATTTCATGTTCATGCATTGGAAGAATTAATGTTGTTAAATGCTAACCAAAGCAATATTACAGAGTCAGTGTGATCCCTGTCAAAATTCCAACGGCACTTTTCACAGAAATACAATAGTCCTAAAATTCATATGAACTGTAGAAGACCCGGAATAGCTGAAGCAAGGTTGAGAAAGAACAAAGCTGGAGGCATCACACTCCCTGATTTCAAACTGTATTACAAAGCTCTGGTAATTTAAAAAGTGTGGTATTGGCATAGAAACACTGATCACTATGGCAGAATATAGAGCCCAGAAATAAACTTTTGCATATATAGTCAATTTATAATAAAAGAGCCAAGAATCTACAGTGGAGAAGGGATTCTCTTCAATAAATGGTGCTGGGAAAATTGAATGGCCATCTGCAAAAGAATGAAATTGGATCATTATCTCACATCATACACAAAAATTAATCCAGGATGGGCTAAAGACTTGAATTAAAACATGAAACCACAGAACTGGCACAAGAAAACGTGGGGATTAAGCTCTTTGACATAGGTTTTTGGTGATGATTTTTGATTCTGAAAACAAAAGCAAAAGTAAACAAGTTGGACTATATCAAACTAAAAAAAGTCTAATAAAAAATGGGCAAAAAAGCTGAATAGACATTTTTCCAAAGAAGACCTAGATGACTACCAGATACATGAAAACATTTTTTTTTTTTTTAAGTTTGTTTTGGGAGACTGCACGCATGAGTGGGGGAGGGACAGACAGGTAAGGGAGGGAGAATCCCAAGCCAACTCTGCACTGCCGGCATGGAGCCTGGAGGGGTGCTTGAACCCACGAACTGCAAGATCATGAACTGAAACCAAGAGTTGGATGCTTAACCGACTGAGCCACCCAGGTGCCCCCATGAAAAGATGTTCTAGGTTATTAATCATTAGGGAAATGCAAGTCAAAACCACAATGAGCTACCACCTCCACCTGTTAGAATGGCTGTTACCAAAAAGACTAAAAATAACAAATGTTGATGAGGATGGGACGTTACGGGAACCCATGTATACTGTTGATAGGAATGTAACATGCAGCCACTATAGAAAACAATATGGAGTTTTCTTTAAAAAATTAAAAAAACTACCATACAATTCAGCAGTTCCACTTCTGGGTATTTATCTGAAGAAAATGAAAACATTAATTTGGAAAGATAAATACACCATGCCTTTGTGTATGGTATTCATTGCAACTTTACAGTAGTCAAGATACAGAAGCAACCTAAGTGGCCATCAGTTGATAAATGGATAAAGATGTATGTGTATATACACACAATGGAGCATTAGTATTAGCTGTATAAAAGAATTAAATCTTCCCAGTTTTGGCGGTATAGATGGACCTCAAGGGCATTATGCTAAGTGAAATGTCAGAGAAAGACCTATACTGTAGGATCTATGTCGAATCTAAAACATTTATGTGATTTCTTAAGTTTGAATTAAAGTATGGTGTGGTTTTCACAGGTAAAACTTCTTGGTAAAAGACAACAGACTTAAACATTTGTGATTTTAGCATCCAAGCCTAGATTTTCCAGAACCAGAGCATATAAATAACCTTATCAGAAAATTCAGAGTATACTTAAAACTAGAAATTTCCAGAATGGTTTAGGACTGCTTGGCAAACACTTATACAGAGGGACAGATGCTAAATATTCTAGGCTTTGTCATAATTTAGGGTCATGCAGTCTGTGGGTGCAACGTCTGTTTGAAGCCCAGTTCTTTTTGTTGTGTTCTTTTCATCAGTATTCATTGTACCTTGGTATCCTCATTTATTAATGGAACGAGGCTTGTTGTGAGGACTAAGTGAAATAACTTTATAATTAACGTTACGTTATCATGAGCATAGTCTGAGGACAGTGTTAGGATCAGCAGCACAGATCTCAAACTTGCTTACCATGGCAGCAGGGCGTGCAGCTCAAACAACCTTGAATGTGATACCTAAGATTTTGAGGAGGGTGGGATGCTGCCCCTAGAGTTCCGGTGTCTGTGATTAGCAGGTTTTATAAGCATATGCGATGAAATAACGGAGAATAATAATTCTCTGAGGTGGCTAGGATCCTTTGAGTTTAATAATGCTGTAAATCCTATCTTTTAAAAATTTGTCTTCTCTGCTTTTTTGCAGTATCAAGATGAGATAAAACCAGATTAGACAAAGTTTTAAGTATTACAGAGGATATTAAGTGACTCACTAAATATAAGCATAGCATTAATATCTTTTTTCCATCCTTTGTGTTCAAGTAGCATTTTTAGCAAGATTACTAATCTCTGTCATGTTATAATATGATTATCAAAGCATATATTCCAGAAACTTGTCTCAATTACTACCTTATTCTTTATTTTATGAACTTAAGAGGCTAAAGCTTAGGTAACCCACAACATCTATAATCTGTGTCTTCCACTTCTGTATCTGATTCACCTTATGGTGTTCAGGTTTCTTACACTGATTTTCCTGTCTCTTCATCCCAGATCCTTATCTGCTACTTCTGTTTATTTACCTGTGCTTTGATGTTTTTCTTGCCCACCTGGATTCTCACCTTGCTACTTGGACTCCTGGTAACTGCCTTTCCTCCTTCTGTCTAGACACTCTTCTAGTGACTTCTGTGACTACTTCTAGGCCCAAGACAGTGTAGATTTTTGTTCCTCTGACCTTTAATTTATTAGTAAGATTTATACATGTCTGTAAAGTTTTTCATTTAATTAATTTTATATACTAATTAATAAAACTGTGACAAGTCTTAAAAACATATGATAGGACACTGAAATTTGTGTGTTGTTGTTCAAAGAAAAAAAAATAGGTTCAGAAGGTATGAAGAGATAGATGAGAGTAAAATTTAAGGAGGCAATATTTATGTATAGATTTTCACACTCTAATGGCTTAAGAATGGGTAGATAACAGGATATTTAATGGTTTTTTTTTTTTGTTTCTTTAGACTCTAGTCTTCTTAAAAATCTTGTTTATTTTTCTGTGACCTTTTAGAAATTCCAGTTGTACTTAGTGGTTGCTGTGGTTACTCTTAATTCTATTAACTTGTAATGTTAATATGGACCCCTAATAAAACAGTGTCAGATTATAAATTTCTCATTTCTTTTATAATTGACTATTCGTAATGATAATGAGCTCTGAATTGGTATTATTTCACTTGCATAAAGCATATTAATAGTTACTATTATAACGAACATAGCATTGTTCTTAAAATTTCGGGGTGAAATAGAAGCCTATTGTGAATTTTGGTATATAGTAATAAACTTAAAAATGCCCAACCTTCCCAGGTTATCCTTTTACAATTTTCTTTTTTCTAATGATAATTATAGAGATGCTGGGGTACATGAGTTTTGCTATTAACTCTTAGATGTGGTGATCATACTGCGGATTCAGAAGAAGTTATTACTCCACTTGGTAAGAGTAGGGAATGCATATACTTTTTTTTTTTTAATATGAAATTTATTGCCAGATTAGTTTCCATACAACACCCAGTGCTCATCCCAACAGGTGCCCTCCTCAATGCCCATCCCCCCATCAACCCTCCCTCCCACCCCCATCAACCCTCAGTTTATTTTCAGTCTTTGAGTCTCTTATGGTTTGCCTCCCTCCCTAACTTTTTTTTCCCCTCCCCCTCCCCCATGGTCTTCTGTCAAGTTTCTCAGGATCCACATAAGAGTGAAAACATATGGTATCTTTCTCTGTATGACTTATTTCACTTAGCATAACAGTCTCCAGTTCCATCCACGTTGCTACAAAGTGCCATATTTAATTCTTTCTCCTTGCCAAGTAGTATCCCATTGTATGTATAAACCACATCTTTATCCATTCATCAGTGGACGGACATTTAGGCTCTTTCCGTAATTTGGCTATTGTTGAAAGTGCTGCTATAAACATTGGGGTACAAGTGCCCCTATGCATCAGCACTCCTGTATCCCTTGGGTAACTTCCTAGCAGTGCTATTGCTGGGTCATAGGGTAGATTTATTTTAAATTTTTTGAGGAACCTCCACACTGTTTTCCAGAGTGACTGCACCAGTTTGCATTCCTACCAACAGTGCAAGAGGGTTCCCGTTTCTCCACATCCTCTCCAGCATCTATAGTCTCCTGATTTGTTTATTTTAGCCACTCTGACTGATGTGAGGTGATATCTGAGTGTGGTTTTGATTTGTATTTCCCTGATGAGGAGTGACATGAGCATCTTTCCATGTGCCTGTTGGCCATCTGGATGTCTTCTTTAGAGAAGTGTCTATTCATGTTTTCTGCCCATTTCTTTGTTTTTCGGGTGTGGAGTTTGGTGAGTTCTTTATAGATTTTGGATACTAGCCCTTTGTCCGATATGTCATTTGCAAATATCTTTTCCCATTCCATTGGTTGCCTTTTACTTTTGTTGATTGTTTCCTTTGCAGCGCAAAGATAAAAAGCTTCATGAGGTCCCAATAATTCATTTTTGCTTTTAATTCCCTTGTGTTTGGAGATGTGTCAAGTAAGAAATTGCTGCGGCTGAGGTTAGAGAGGTTTTTTCCTGCCTTCTCCTCTAGGGTTTTGATGGTTTCGTGTCTCACATTCAGGTCCTTCATCCATTTTGAGTTTATTTTTGTGAATGGTATAAGAAAGTGGCCTAGTTTCATTCTTCTGCATGTTGCTGTCCAGTTCTCCCAGCACCATTTGTTAGAGACTGTCTTTTTTCCATTGGATATTCTTTCTTTGTCAAAGATTAGTTAGCCATACTTCTGTGGGTCCAATTCTGGAGTCTCTATTCCATTGGTCTATGTGTCTGTTCTTGTGCCAATACCAAGCTGTGTTGATGATCACAGCTTTGTTGTAGAGGCTAAAGTCTGGGATTGTGATGCCTCCCGCTTTGGTCATCTTCTTCAATATTACTTTGGCTATTTAGGGTCTTTTGTGGTTCCATACAAATTTTAGGATTGCTTGTTCTAGCTTCGGGAAGATTGCTGGTGCAATTTTGATTGGGATTGCATTGAATGTGTAGATGGCTTTGGGTAGTATTGATATTTTAACAATATTCTTTCAATCTATGAGCACAGAATTTTTCCATTTCTTTGTATCTTTTTCAATTTCCTTCATAAGCTTTCTATAGTTTTCAGCATACAGATCTTTTACATCTTTGGTTAGGTTTATTCCTAGGTATCTTATGATTCTTGGTGCAGTTGTGAATGGGATCAGTTTGTTTGTCTTTTGGTTGCTTCATTATTAGTGTATAAGAATGCAACTGGTTTCTGTACGTTAATTTTGTATCCTGTGACTTTGCTGAATTAATGTATCAGTTCTAGCAGACTTCTGGTGGAGTCTATCGGATTTTCCATGTATAATATCATGTCATCTGCAAAAAGTGAAAGCTTAGCTTCATCTTTGCCAATTTTGATGCCTTTGATTTCCTTTTGTTGTCTGATTGCTGATGCTAGCACTACCCTTATGTTAAACAACAGTGGTGAGAGTGGACATCCTGTAGTGTTCCTGATCTCGGGGAAAGCTCTCAGTTTTTCCCCATTGAGGATGATATTAGCTGTGGGCTTTTCATAAATGGCTTTTATGATGTTTAAGTATGTTCCTTCTATCCCAACTTTCTCAAGGGTTTTTATTAAGAAAGGATGCTGAATTTTGTCAAATGCTTTTTCTGCATCGATTGACAGGACCATATGGTCCTGTCTTTTATTAATTCTTTTTCTTTTATTAATGTGATGTATCACATTGATTTGTGAATATTGAACCAGCCCTGCAGCCCAGGAATGAATCCCACTTGATCATGGTGAATAATTCTTTTTATACGCTGTTGAATTCGATTTGCTAGTATCTTGTTGAGAATTTTTACATCCATATTCATCAGGGATACTGGCGTATAGTTCTCTTTTTTTGCTGGGTCTCTGGTTTGGGAATCAAAGTAATGCTGGCTTCATAGAATGAGTCTGGAAGTTTTCCTTCCCTTCCTATTTTTTGGAACAGATCTTTCCAAGCTTCAATTTTTCAGTCTATGGTCTGAAGGTCTTCTAAAGTTTGTTGAAGTTAAATGAGATGGCAAATGTAAAGTGCTTAGTTCAGAGCTCAGCATATGTAACAACACCTACTATAGAAGCAGGAGAGTAACACCTTAACGATTCTTAGGGGAGTAACCCAGAGGATTTGAGGAGAAGTTTCTTGGAGGTATGATGACTGATGGAGCAGAGTTCTGAATGAGGTATGGTGGTTGTCCTTTGTTGCCTGGTCTTTATCTTTAACTGAGCATTAAGCTGCATTGTGAATATGTCAATACATATAATGTCTCGGGGGCATAAAAAGGAATGTTATACAGTTCCATTTTGTATTAAGTGTTATCCTTAATTTTCTTTCAGAGAATTAAAGATGGTAGCCTAATTGACTCCATTAAAACCATCTGTGTGGGGGATCATATTGAATCCATAAATGGAGAAGATATCATTGGGTGGCGTCACTATGATGTTGCTAAAAAGTTAAAGGAATTAAAAAAAGATGAACCCTTTACCTTGAAGTTAATAGAACCTAAGAAGGCATTTGGTAAGTTTGGGTGTGTGTATGTGTGTGAAGTGTTCCCTTCCCTGGCTTGTCTTTCTAAGGGTAGTGAGCACTGAGATGTGGTGCCATGTGATTTAGTATATCCATTAAGGATATAGAGAATGAGAGCACTACTTATAAGGGAAACAACTATTCAAGGAGAAAGAATTGCCTAAAAGGACATTTTCTGAAAGACCTTTGGAGTTACAAAGTCTGATGTCGAGTGACTTTGTGGCTGTTCCAGACTCCAAGAACGGCACATTGTAATACATTCATCTTGCTGAGGAGTAAAATTTTTGACTGGGCTCTCTAAGCCATAACTATTGTTTGTGGACCTTAACAGCAAAAACTTTTAGTTACACATAGAATTGGTATTTAAAATAGTTATCTAGTCTATTTTAAAGACTTCCTTCAATACTTTTTCGCCATTAGCATTTTGAATTTGGCATCATGGGATGGTATGAAATTACTTCCACTTTGGTGTGACATCTGTAGTTGCTTGGTTTTAGCCATGGCAGCTGTGTTCCAACTGTTCAAACCCCTAGGGCTATCTCATCTACAGGAAAATGTGCCAGCTTCTCCTGACTATCCAGCACTATTTTAATAAGCCAAATGATGGCCCTGGTGTTCATCCGTGTTGAAATATCTTTAGCAGAATCATTCTAGGCTGCCCTTACTCATCCATGACCCCACCCAACTTCTGTTTTTCCCTTTGCTCACAGAACATAAATATTCCTTATAGTTTGTTTCTAATGGATATTTTCTCAGGGCAGTAAATAAAAATGATGGGAGAATGCAGTGGGTCTGGGGAATTACATTTCCCCTCCCTTAACAAGTAAGTGACAGATACTATCCATATGGAAGTGGAAATTCTCTGCTTCCAAGCGATTCTGTGCCATTTAATAGAAATACGGTGTAGGTTATATTACTTGTGGGAGCGGGGTTACATAGATGTAAGAAAAGAATGCCTTGCACTGAGCGATGTACAGAATTAGTGAACCACTATATTGTATACCTGAAACTAATGTAACACTGTATGTTAACTATACTGGAATTAAAATAACTTAAACAAACATTGGGGGTGGGGGGAAAGAATCCCTTATTCCAGTGCTGCTCCTGGAAGGACCATCCTAGGAGACCATGCTATCGATACTGTGATTCTGTGTGGTGTGCAACCAAGCTTCTGAGTACACTTGTCACAGAGGAAGGTGGGCACACTCAGGTTTCTGTCCACCTCCTTGTGAACTGGCTTTGTTTGCTACCCAGTTCCCCAGATCATAACCTATAAACTGATTGTATATAAGCAGTTTGATTTGATTTAGACTTTTCATAAATCAGTTCTTCTCTTAGTACAACTCAAGGAATATAATTTTTTTCTACATTTGTCTCTAGCACATCTGTTTTTCAGAATTAATCTCTATTTTTACCTATTGTCTGCATTGAAATTTTGTGGTCCCTGTATCTTTGTAGAAAGTTGCTGATATACATTAACTTGGATGCTTGGTTGATATTAGTCTTGGATGTTACAGAGGTCATTGTATTTAGCTATTATTGCTCCATGATTAGATTTTTTTCCCTTTTAATACTGGAGACACATGTATAGATGGATAAACCCCACACTGCCTTATGTGCTAGCTACTATTGAACCTGCTCTGTATTGCTCCTATGAATTCCGTGTACACATTTGAGGACACTGGGTAGGATTTTCCTAGTGGGGGTATATTATTTCTGTATCCCAAATTCTGGTGGTGCTGTGGTTAGGACATGTGGTTAGGACATGTAGAAATTGATTTTGGAGTAATGATAGGTTTTATTTTCCAAAGTTACTGTGGCAGCTTAACTCTACTTAAATCTGCTGATCAATATGCATTATCTCCTCTGGGTTGGTACTTGACTTTGGGCCATAGCCTGAGGGTTTTTCTCTGAGAAATAGGCCTTGCTACTCTGTCTGTCCTTCAGTCTTTAATTTTGCTGCTTTTTGCCTCTGGGATAAAGGCAGTAGTAGTTGTTTCTTTTCTTTGACTTCATCCCAGTGCTTGGTGCTTTTCCCAGAAGGGAGTATACATCAAGAGGTACTTAGGGGATCTAGCTTCCCCCAGTTCTCTTGGTTCTGATCTTATTTTTTGCTGTTTCCTTCTATCCTGGATCTTATAGCATTGTCATTGATGGATTGATTCAAATTCATTGTCCTTCATGATTATCTGACTTTGTTGTCTTGGATTCCCACAGAAGAAAAGGCCAGTGTAGGTGAGGCAGAACGTTCTCATCTCTGTGATCAGATAGGCTGCCTAGGCTGAAGTGAAGTCATTTCTAGGATTGTACTGAAAGCTGTCGAAATAGCCATACACTCTAGTATTTTGACGTTTGCCTACCAACTTCCCTAAAGATTTAGCCTGGGGAGGCATGTGGACTGGGTTCCAGAATGCAAGGAGGAAGAGTGCAGTTGGCTGCTTTGCAATGGTGTAATAAAGATGATGAATGCAACTTTCAGACATGGATGGGGGAATCCTTACAGCCTGCTCCCATTTTCATAGGTCCACCACATCCCACTTCTGGGGGCCATTATATATGCCAAGATTCTTTGAGAGCTACAGAATAAACACTTCCTAGTTTATTGAAAACCCATTTTGTTTGTTTTTTTTAGAAGACTATCAGGTCTCAGGAACAGACTGTGTCAGTCAAGCCTTGGGAAGGTCGGGAGCTAAGGCCATTTCAGGGATGTTTGAACCAGGCACCTTTCATGGCACTGAATTAACTCCCTTTAGGTATTTCCTATCTTCATGTTTCTCCACTGAGGATTCAGATTCCTCAGAGAGGGAGGGACACTGATTAAGTCATGTTCCATCTTGATAGTGAAGAAGGCAGTGTTACATGATCAGTAGGCCCACCAAAATCATGCAGGACAGGAGGGAGAGGTTTCCTTTTGGGTAGGAAAAAGTAGCAGATGTTCATTTTGCCGTTTCTCCTAAGTTATTACCTTGTTTAGTGGAGTGTGTTGGTGTTCTCTTGACTTTGAATCTGACCGTACCCATGCATGATACTATGAGGCTGGGTGTGTAGAATGGATATGGAGGGGGGTGCCTGGGTGGCTCAGTCTGTAAAGCATTTGACTCTTGATCTCAGCTCAGATCTCGATCTCAGGGTCGTGAATTCAGGCCCTGTGTTGGCTCCAGGCTGGGCGTGAAGCCTACTTAAAAAAAAGAATGGATGTGGAGGGAGGCAGGATATTGTCAATTGGCTTTGCATGTCTGGTCTTAAGGATTTTTTTTTTTTTTTAATTTTAAGTAATCTTTACACCCAGCATGAGGCTTGCTCAAATTTAACACCCTGAGATCAGGAGTCTCATGCTCTACCAACTGAGCCAGACAGGCACCCTGCATCAAGCTTTCTTTTAGGGAAAGGGTGAAAGCGACATTCTTAGTGCTGGTCACCAGATTTGGAAAGGACAACAATCCAGATTTGGACTATACTTCTGAGAAGATCTTTCATTTATCGTCTCCCACAGATAACTTAAGAATCTGCTGTGTTCTGGGAACTCCATTAGGCACAGTGGATACTAAGAAAGAAGGCTATAGTTCTTACCTTTTGAGGAGTTCACAGTTTAGCAGGAGGCTGTTATTCAGTGAATTTTGCCCCCTAAAATTCATGTGTTGAAATCCTAATCTCCACTACCTCAAAATGTAACTGTATTTTGAAATAAGGTCTTTAAGGAGGTAATTAAATTAAAATGAGATCATTAGGGTGAGCCCTGATCCAATATGACTGGTATAAGAAGAGGAAATTTGGACATAAATACACATAGAGAATGCCATGTGACCACGAAGATCTCTACGAGTCAAGAAGAGTGGTCTTAGAAGAAAGCAACCTTGGTGTTGGCTTGGTCTCGGACTTTTCTAGAACTGAGAAAATGATTTCTTATGTTTAAGATAGGTGGTCTTTTGTACTTGCCCTAGGAAACTAACACAGAAGCCAATAGGCTTAAAAAAAAAACACAGTGCAAATTCTTTGACTATAGCAGTATGGGCTCCCTAGTAATCTAGAAGGTACAGGTGGGGTATCTTAGCTGTCCTTTGGCCTTGGGTATATGGCAAGAACATCCTGATGTTTTCATTCAATAGATGTTTGATCAGTTAGTACATGTTGGTCTTAGGATATTAATCGCTGATATAGTTTCTTGAGAGTCCACTGTATTCCATCACGATATTACCTGCTTGGTCTGTCTGTGAATAAGATCTAATTCTTGCCTTTAAGCAGCTCAGATCTAGTGGGAAGAGATGGATATGAAAAGAAAGAAATCCAATAGAGTGTTAGAGGTGCTAACATGTATTGGAGGCATAAAAGTGGGAGACATCAGGTCTACCTAAGAGTTGAGGAAAAGCTTTCTGGAGAAGGGATTTGAGCTGAATCTTAAAAGAGGTGTGCTTAGTAAACAAATTAGGAAAGGTTGTCCCAGGGAGTGAGAATACAATAAGGGTGTGGAGGCATGGGGCAGTATCCTATGTTTGGGAATAAGCATGTATGTCAGTGTGATTTCAATAGAGGTTATAGGTGGTTGTGTGGCAAGAGACGAAGCTCAAGGGTCAGTAGAGACCAAATAATCAAGACCCTTATATGTGAAGATAAAGAGTGGGCAATGAAGGGGCTTAAGCAGGAGAGTGACATGATGAGACTTGGCTTTTAGACAGTTTGGAGACTGTGTCAAAGCGGGGGGTGGTTTATGAGATAGTGGTCAACGAAATCCATGAAGATTCTATTGTGTAGGTTGCAGAGAGAGAAGGCGAAATCCTGAATTAAGGTAGTACTGGTAGGTATGGAGATGAGAAATGGTTCCAAGGAATAGACAGTAGCGTGCTGGAGCCATTTGTGCACATCTCTTCCAAACTCCACATTTAGTGACATCATTTACATCACAGACATAGAAAAGTGCTGCAAGTCAGGACTTTTTTTTTTTTTTTTTTTTTTTTTAAGCTTGGAGAGCTGATGGTTAAATATTTATCTGTGTACTAGTGAATATTAAGAAGGTAGAATTGGCAACTCATTGTAGAGGTAAAAGATATTGCAAATGATGACCTACAGATGTGGCTTGGGTGAGGGATTGTAGTGCCATTCTTTAAGATGAGGAAAACTGGAAGAGAAACAGATTTGGGTGAGAAGATAGGGAAGAGAGACTGTACTTACAATATAATTTTGGGCCTGAGGAATTTGAAACTTGTGGGAAAATTTAGTTGGCAATGTGTAAGAGGTAGACAGGTGTCGAGAACTGGAGCCTCGGGGATGGGATTTAGGAGTAATTTCAAGCTGTGGAAATCCCATCACTCAGAGGAGTAAGAGAAAAAGATCAAACCTAGAGCTGTGGGGGAAGCCCAGCCTTTCTGGAGTAGGGAGAGGAGGGGCCAGCACAGTGAGGAATGGCCAGACCTGGAGGAGACAGCTTTTGGATGCCCTTTCCCCAAGCACTCAAGAGCCCAGTACTTGTCCCAAGAGCAGATGCTCCACTGCAGCTTTTTCCTGAGTTGGCGGTGGGGCTCTGAGGGGGAGCTAAAGGCTATTTTAAGACATACCCTCAGATTCTCCTGTGTTGATCAGAGTTTAAATCACTGTTCATCCAGTGGATCTCAACCAGTATGTTTAAAACACCAAGTAGGGGCACCTGGGTGGCTCAGTCTGTTAAGCGTCTGACTTCGACTCAGGTCATGATCTCACGGTTTGTGAGTTTGAGTCCTGCATTGGGTTCTCTGCTGTTAGAGCAGAGCCTGCTTTGGATTCTCTGTCCTCTTCCATTTGCCACTCCCCTGCTCATTTTCTATCTTGGTCTGTCTCTTTCAAAAATAAACATTATAAAAAAACCCCAAAACACAAAGTAGAATAGAATCGGAAACTTCATAGTGCTTTGTGCCTAGTAAGGGTAGGTTACACTGTACGTGTCAGTTACATTTTGTATATTTGTGTTTCAATTATGTATATATTTGTAATTGTGTTATGATATGTGTATTTGTCACTGTGGGTCATAGCAAAAAAATGATAAAATGGAAGCCACTGGTTTAAATGATTCCTTGTTAAAAATTTGTAGCTTGAGAAATCTTTCCCATACCTAACATGGTTTCTCCTGGTCAGCTGCTTTCTGATCCAAATTTTTCTCCTTCTAGCCATGAGTTGATGGCAGCCTTCCCAGTCCTTATCAAGTATCGGGTGGAATGTCTCTAGTGATATTTTTTTTAGGGCATGGCTCACTTCCTTTCCCTTTTTGCCAATGAAAAGGAACATGTCTCCACAATGAGCTCAACACTGCAGGGTTTGCCCTGTAAACCTAGACTTTCCCAAGACTGTGAAAACCCACTCTTCCATTTAGCTGGCTCTAAGACTAGACTAGTTCAACTGGTTTGTTTCCTGTGCGGCCTTTTAACTGCAGAAAAATAACTGTTAAATCTCTGAAACTTTGGTTGTTTTACTTGGATGATTCTCTATGTATCCCAGAGAAGTTCTTTAATTTGTAATTGTTGCCCTTTATGGAAAGATGTTTGTGGAAGAAGGCCTGAGTGTTTTTTGTAAATTGTTTTCAAAATCAGAAAGGGAGTTAAAAGAAAAGCGTACCTCCTAAAGCATTAATAGTCTTTGCTTTGGGGTTAGATTTTGTAACAGATCTCCGGGCTATGTCTTCTTTTAGAGGCTTCATTTCTGTGCTATGTGTCTATCAGAATAGGATGTTCAGTATGTGAAGTACGTCTGAGTCCTTTGAGTCATTCACAGCTGGAAAACTCGGACCTCATCTGTGTGATTCAGCTTCACTGATGTGCTCCTTTTCAAAGACTAAGTCTATTTGATATTAAGACAGAAACTTTGGCTTTTAAGTTTTAGATGACTTTTTAGATAGTATTTTTTAAGTGTTTGAAATGTCTATTTTTCATGCTATTTCTAGTGAAAAAGTTTCAACCAACAAATGCTTTTAGTGCCTTTTCATGTATACTGAATTCTACAAAACATACTGGGGAATATGGTAAAAGTTACTGAAGAGAAAGTACAAGTAATTAAGTATATAGACTGTCACGTTTGGACTCTGTGATCATGTGGCATTGGATTAAACTTTGTGACTTGGTTTCTTCATACAAAAAGTGAAAATGATAATAGTATTTATCCTATCAGGCCACTGCGAGGGTTAAATGATTAAATACATGAAAAAAGAACAGAACAGTCCCTGACACCTAGTAAGTATTCAATGTAAGTTTTATTACTATTATTATGAAGGTGGAACCTTTCTGTAAGGGGTGATTTTAGGAACAAGACAAACACATGTGAAACTTGAAAAGTAATGGAGATGAGTTGGTGATTAGCACGTTATTTGTTGGGAACTCTGGCACGGTTCCAGATCTCGAAAAGACTGACGATGATATCCTATCTCCTATCAATAAGATATATCTGTATGTCCTTATAGTAGCTGCCTGCCATTCACTTTTCTAAGTACTTTCTATGTTGGAAATCACTTAATCCTTTCAACCATGCTAGAATATGAAGCAGTTTGTCCAAGGTTTTAGACTAGTGAGTGATGGAGGCAGCCTTCTAACCCATGCAGTGAGCCTTCAGAGCCAGCTTTCTAACAACTGTTGGAGATACGTCTGTATGTTTGCTGTCCTCAAGGAGCTTCCAATTTATAGGAGGCAGATATATTAAGAATCAAGTAATTCTATTAATAGCAGTAAGGTACCATTTATTGAAGGCTTATAGGAAGCAATAAAGAGCATAGACTGAGACAAATTGCTTGGGTTTAATTCCTATCTCTGCTGCTTGTTATCTATGTGATTTTGGACCATGTACTCCCTCTGTTCCTGTTTACTTATCTATAAAGCCTTGTGAGATTAGATGAGTTAATATATGTAAAGTACTTAGAATAGTGCTTGGCACATAGTGCTACATAAATGTAAGTCATTACTGATAGGACTGTTATGGCCTGATTTAATCATCATGCCATTCCTGAGAGAGTTTTTCAGATAAGTAAACTGAGACTTTGGGCAGTTAAATACCTTGCTGAGGT
Organism: Acinonyx jubatus; assembly: GCF_027475565.1. Lineage (NCBI taxonomy): Eukaryota > Metazoa > Chordata > Mammalia > Carnivora > Felidae > Acinonyx > Acinonyx jubatus. The sequence goes on from NC_069381.1 coordinate 64,504,379, forward strand.
CACCCAACGGTGGATGGGAAGTGCAAGTACAGTACTCCATTCCTGTTTGCTCCTGAGGCTTGTATTAACATTGGATGTTACTGCCTTTCTAGAATACAACACAAGCCAGGGTATGTGCTAGAAAAACGTTTAAAGTGCAGTTCGGCTGAGAGCTGACTGTCCATGACTGGGAAGGGTTCTAAAGCTTCGACAGTGATGGGGGCTGGGAGAAATGGTAAGATTGGGAAGGAACTTCCCCAAAGAGAAAGCCATGGTTTTTGGTAGGTTCCACCAGAATCAGGGACCAGGGTCCTATTTCCATGTAACTCCCCGTAAGAGGTGATAGGATGCCTGACAGAGTTCCATAGGATATTAGAGACTTAAGAACTGTGGCCTTGTGGGGCACCTAGGTGGTGGCTCAGCTGGTTGAAAATCCAGCTTTGGCTTGGGGCATAATTCTGCGGTTGGTGAGTTCAAGCCCCTCATCGGGCTTGCTACTGTCAGCAGAGAGCCTGCTTCAGATCCATCATCCCCCTCTGTCCCTCCTGCTTGTGTGCTCACTATCTAAAAACAAAAACAAAAGAACCTTCCAAAGAACAAAACTGTAGCCTTGCAGGCTTGAGGTCAAGATTGCCCTGTGTCCTGGGCTTAGGCTACAAGTGTACACACTGACTTGGACATAGTTTCGGACTGTAGAGTTTTTGTTGGACTGAGCCCATTCGCAGCCCTCTTGATGCTCAGAGAGGGAAGAGAGACTTCAAAAACAAAGCTAAGGCTCGGTTTCTCACCACACCTCTGGAATGAGGGGCTCCGAATCCTGTTCAATCTGACCTTTCTTATACCCAAAATTGTGGAGTAAAATTTTAAATCCGCTTCAGAAATTTAAATTGATGTTCAGAGAAGGGAAAGGTAGGTAGGTGAAATCTTCCTAGGGAAGATTTGCATTTGAACTTGGTCTTGGTAGATGGGAGGAAAAGTATAGACAGGGTTTTCTGTGGGAAGTGTTGAGAACAGTGAAGAGCCTGGGCTTGTAGGAACTGCAGCAAATCAGGCTGCAGAAGCAGTTCTGGGTTATTATAAGAAGAGCTCCAAAAGCTAGGTGGGGAATCTGAGCTTGTTTTTGAGGGAGAGAGGGAGTCCTTTAGGTATTAGAACTGAAGAATGACATGAAATAGATTTTGGGGATTTAAGCCTGAAAATCAATGTGGCTGGATTTTATAGAGAAGAAACTGTATAGGAGGCTGCAGCAGCAGTCTGGGAGTAAATAAGGGCTGGGATTAGGGGCAGCAGTAGGGATTTGAAGGAGAGAAAGAAGCCTGAGTAATATTGCCAAGGCAAACATGGTTGTCAGGAGTTGGATTGATGCTGCTTAAAGGAGAAGAGAGAAGAGAAAGTTCAGAAGAAACAAATGTCACTCCCAAGATGTCTATCCTTGGAGCCTGTGTAATAAGAGTGATGACTGGAAATGAGGCAGTTTGAATGTAGAATTGGTTTGAGGGAAAGTTAGGGAGAGATGTTCAGTTTTAGATATTTTGCATTTTATCTGACAGTGGCACTCTGTGTGTGTGTGTGTGTGTGTGTATGTATATATGTGTATACGTATATACATACATATGTATATACACGTATTATATATGTGTGTGTGTGTGTGTGTATACAGACAAAGGCTTAAGGTCTTCACAACGATAAATTTAGGGGGTAGAACATGCCGCTTAATCATCTTTTTATGTCACAGAATTTGTTCTGCCCTTCTATCTAGCTGGATGTTGGTTGGTTTGGCATTTGCCACTAAGATACTATGGGAGAAGATAAATAAAGAGCCAAATTCTCTTTTGTGGGGTGTGGCAGATGTGTTGAATACTGAGTATAACTGATAAATGCGTTTTCAGCGTAAGACTTAGCTGGATAAAGACCCAAGCTAAATACGCACTCTTTTCTTATTGTAAACTCTCCTTAAAAGAAAATTTATTAAATGCTGACATTTTTAATTGGGAAAAGTGAAATTACAATCTATAGTATTAAGAACTTTGTAATCCCAAGGCACTTACTTTAAATAGAGATTGGTTTCTTAGAACTATAATGTTTCAGGAACACTTGGAATTAATAACCGTGAATAAAAGATTAAGTTTCAACTGTTCTTAAGCTTAGTCCTAGCACTGTAGGAGGAAGGGGGCAAAAATGCTAAAATGTAAGTGGCTTCCTTAATATGGCTGCACAGTATGAATATAATGTAATTTATTAGAGTGGTGCCTGGGTGGCTCAGTCGGTTAAGCACCCGACTCTTGGTTTTAGCTTAGGTCACAATCTCACAGTTCGTGAGTTCAAGCCCCACATCAGGCTCTGTGCTGATGGCATAGAACCTGCTTGGGATTTTCTTTCTTCCTCTATCGCTGTTCCTCCCCTGCTCTCTCTCTCAAAATAAATAAACTTAAAAATTTCTTTTGATAAAAAAAGTAACTTATTAGAAACGCAGCAATTATACCAACACATATTCTGTGAGAGTATTTTTACAATGGGAGTTGTCAGATCCATTATCCTATAATTATATAACAGATTGTGCTCAAAATTGTGGTAAGAGTATGTTTTCAGAATAAGTTAAGGAGATTATTTCTTTTGTGTATGGAAAATGATTAATGATGTATTAAGTGAAAAGGCAGACTACAAAACAATGTGTGGTAATATACTATTTCTATAAAACTTTTTTTTTTTTTTAATGTTTATTTGAGAGAGAGTGTGAGCTGGGGAGGGGCAGAGATAGAGTGAGAGAGAGACAGAGACCGAGAATCCCTAGCAGCCTCCCCGCAGTCAGCACAGACCGCTGCAGGCTATGTGTGAGATGGCCTGAGTCGAAATCAAGAGTTGGACAGTCTGCTGACTGAGCCACTCAGGGGCTCCTGTAACAACTAAGAAAAATGACTTACAGCATATGTATATTGAAACTTAATAGTTTTTTAGGTGGTGAGTTTATGAGTGACTTCTTTCTTTAGGCTTCTTGTGCTCTTTGAATTTTTAATATAAAATTAATATACTAACTTTTATAGCCAGAAAACAATTATTTGGAAAAAGAGGCTAGCATTTCTAGGCTAAGAAGTAGAGAAACTGAGTCATTCTACTTCGTGGCTTCATAATTTTTAACTATATGATTATTCTCATTAAAAAATTTTTTTTGAAATTTATTTTTGAAAGAGAAGGAGACAGAGTGTGAGTGGGGGAGGGGCAGAGAGAGATAGAGTGCACACACACACACACAGAATCCAAAGCAGGCTTCAGACTCCAAGCTGTTAGCACAGAACCTGACGTGGGGCTCGAACTCATGAACTGTGAGATCATGACCTGAGCTGCAGTTGGACACAACCTACTGAGCTGCCCAGGCGCCCCTGATTATTCTCATTTTAAACCATTTTCTTTAATATTATAAATGGTTCTGTGTTAGAAATGTAGAATATTCCATTGTATCTCTTCTTTAAACTGTTAAGATTGTTTTTGTAACACTTTTCATACCTTTTCAAAGACTAGTAGAAAATATGTAGTAAACCAATAATAAAAGTGAAGAATACTTCTTGATTTTTTGAATTCTCTGATAAAATCATGCTGTGGAATAAATAAGTTTAAAAGGGTAAAAATATTTTATCCAGCACTTAAAAAATTTTTTTCCCTCCCATTGGAGTCCAGAGGTTTATAATCTTTTTTGTAACACAGTCCCCTCTGTATTAAAGCTGCAAACTTTCTTCAAGGCGTGCATTAACTTTTGCCTGTAATTTCAAGGAGTTCTAAAAATAGAGCTGAGTTTTTCTCAAATGATGTCTTTTCATTTTTTATTTTGAGAGAGGGCACAAGTGAGAGAGAGAAGCAGGGCTCACCTGGTGCTGGAGCTCATGACCGTGGTGGGGGGCTCGAGCAGGGCTTGAACTCAAGAGTTGTGAGATCATGACCTGAGCCAGGTCAGATGCTTAACCACTGAACCACCCAGGCACCCTCAAATGACATCTTAACTAAAGAATAAGATTTTAGGTACAGTTATTCTGTTTCCCACACTTATGCACTGTATAGTCTCCTCAAAGGAACAGTTAAGAGCAACTGTGTGTGTGTGTGTGTGTGTGTGTGTGTGTATGTGTGTGTGTTTTGTGGTGTTGGTTCATTGTTGCCAGCTCCTTTGATCCAGTAGACAATGATGCCTTGTGCATGTGGCATCCACTTATCTTTTTGTCTTTTTAAAAAATGTTTATTATTTTTTTTTTTTAGAGAGTGAGCACAAGCTGGGGAGAGGGGCAGAGGGCGAGGGAGAGAATCCCAAGCAGGCTCCACACTCACTGCAGAGCTCAATGTGGGGCTCCATCCCACAACCCTGGAATCATGACCTGAGCTGAAATCAAGAGTTGGATACTCAACCAATGGAGCCATCTAGGTGCCCCAACTTGTTTTTTTAAACGTACCCCAGCACCCTACCAGCTGAATTTAAAAAACAAAATAAAAACTCATGGCTATTCTAAAGGAGTCTGAGAAATGTTGGTGAGAGGAAGAGCACATGGAAAAAGGGAATGTACAGTTAAATTTTTATATTTTGGAACACAAGCTAGATTTTATGTCAGCTGTTCTGAGAAGTGTGTGTGCAGGCATGTGTGTGTTAGGGGTGGGAATAGGGTAGGGAGCTCTTGAACTGTTTATAGACAGGTCTATTTGTGTATGTCCAGGCATTGGAAGGCCTTTTTAGAAATTGCTTCACTGCTTAGACAGAATTCTGTATTGTGAGATCTCTTTCAGTTGGCAACAGTGGAAAACCTTACCAAACTGACCTGTGCAGAAAAGGGCATCTTATAAATCAACTGTCCACGAGGGGTGCTGGCATTAACAAAGCTCCGTGTAGGGGCTGTACGGTGTGATCAGGACCCAGTTTCTTGCTCTTTCTTCTCTGCTGCCCGAGGCATCAGCTTCATTATTCCTATATTATCTTAAGGTTAGCTCCACATTCTGTCCCGAGATGGAGGTCAGCAACTACTGAGACTGTGTGCTTCCTTATTCAGTGCAGAACAGAAAAGGAGCATGTCCTTGTCTCAGAATTTCTAGCAAAAGTCCTTAGATTCATTCTGCCTTAACTGACTTTGGTCACATCATCATCTCTGAAACAGTCACTTGTGATGAAGGGAATCGGATAGGTTGGCCCATCCCTGAAGCTGAGAGCAGCCAGCTTCCCCTGAACCACAGTGACCCTCAAATGATCGCTGGGTACTGAGAAGGCAACCAATGGAATGGATACTGGAGGGCCTCCACTGCTGAATGCCTCCATGAGAGGTTGGGTTTAAACTCAGCCACTTTGGAGAATCTGAGTGGAACAATGGGAGGGAGGGTCATGTGTTATTTCCATGCTCCTGTAAATTGAAGGGGGAAAATCATAGTTTTATGGAAAAGATTAAATAGAATAAAAAGGAGACCTCTATTTGAAGTGACAAGTCTCTGAATACTGTCAGAAAACCAATGCAAGTGTTTCTGATGGGGAGAGAGTTTTGGGAAGAGATTTCTCCTCCCCAGGTTGAAATGTACCAGGAGAAACCTTCTATGATATGAGCCAGGCCACTGGGCTGACCAAAGTATTATACATTAGCTGTGTGAATGCTTAAAACAAAACCCTATTTAGGTGGTGGTCTTTTATGGATGAGGACTTGTTCCCTGTGAACAGAAGAGCTGGGATTTGAACTCAGGTTTTCTGAACTCTACCTTGTTCACTGAGACTCTACCAAGGTAGAGTCTGAACTCTACCTTGTTCACTGAGTAAGTGTTAGATGTAGCTGTGTCTGTCTGTACCCATCTCCTGTTGAAATCCTGGCTTTGGTCTTCCTTATGAAAGTGATGATCCATACTGTAGGCCAACTAGAGCCCTCATGGGACCAGAACAGAACCTTGTTCTGCAGACGTGAGGAGAATGCCCATTTCACCACCTTGTCACTCTGTGTCAGTTGGGGATCTAAGCCATGTTGTATGTGCCCCTCCTGAAAACAGGGCTATAGTTTTTGTCAGTCTCTTATTTCTCCAGAGGTCAGGGTCAAACTAGAGGTAGACATCTGTCTTCTCTGCTTCCTCATTCCTCCACTTCATGGTATAGCAGAGACTGGAGGGTGGGCTAATTATTGAAAATGCCCATTAAAATGGGGTATCATAAAGAATTATACTAGTGTGTATAAATATCTTATTTAAAAATGTATACATCATTTTACTGTTTTTTTTTTTTTTTGATGTAAAAATCCCTTTGAGTAGAGGACACAGATTGGAGTTCTGTGAGGTCTTACATAATTACAATCTTCATGCATATCTGTGGGTTCTGTTTCATTTTAAAAAACTAGATATGTGAAATGCTGGATGTTTATTTTTTTTATTTTTTATTAAAAAAAAATTTTTTTTTTAACGTTTATTTATTTTGAGACAGAGAGAGATAGAGCATGAACGGGGGAGGGGCAGAGAGAGAGGGAGGCACAGAACCGGAAGCAGGCTCCAGGCTCCAAGCCATCAGCCCAGAGCCCGATGCGGGGCTCGAACTCATGGAACATGAGATCGTGACCTGAGCTGAAGTCGGATGCTCAACCGACTGAGCCACCCAGGCGCCCCGAAATGCTGGATGTTTAAAAATATTTTTCCTAATCTCCTAGTGTTGTCTTGCTTACATCTTTTTTTTTTTTTTTTTTTTTTTTTTTTTTTTTTTTTTTTTTGCATCTGCCCTCATGGAATCTTTCCAAAGCTGTTAACCTACTTTTCCTGACAATAACTCCTTGGTTCACACTTACTTCATCAGTGCATGTACTTTTAAATTAAATTACATAATTAGAGTAACAGATACAATTGCCACAAAATGGGCTTGGGAACAAGTGTGACTGCTTCTTGGTGACCTCCCCCTCAACTATGGGAGCAGCTGTGTAACCACAGCTGTGTGTGTCCTGTGGTCTATGTCATCTGCAGCAGGTGGGTAGTCTGTATGCTTCACAGGAGTGAGGAGCCCTGAATCTAGCAAATCCAGCCAGCTGCAGGCTGGCTACTAGTGTCTACTGGACGAACTGCGTCTCTCTCTGAACTCAGCCCCAAGAGAGGTCTCATGTAAACTTGTTCATGGGAAGTGTGAAGTGACTGACTTAGGGTTTGGCCTCGTTAGTTAGACATGCTTAGGCCGGTTTGCCAAAAGTAGGCCAGACGAGAAACTTGCACAGTCTTCAAAACATTCAGCACAGAAGGACAGAACTTGTTTTTTTCTCCTGCGGGTAAACAGGACCATCCTGTTTTCATGTATGAACTGGTGATTTATGTCCCTGAATCATAAGATCATAGAGAAACATGGCTTCTGTTCCTTAGCTGTAAAAGCTGCCTTTCGGGAGGTTGGTCCAAGCCAGAACTTAAAATTTAATATTTGGTGCCACCGAGTGGTTGGTTTTGAGATAACTACCTTAATGGAGAAGGATGGTTTGACAAATAATGACTTAAAAAAAAACTGGGGTGAATTGGCAGAGCACAAAGGATTTTTAGGACGATGATTACATGCTACTGGAGCAACTGGGTGGCTCAGTCACCTGAACGTCTGACTTCAGCTCAGGTTGTGATCTCACGGTTTGTGAGTTCGAGCCCCACATTAGGCTTGCTGCTGTCAGCACAGAGCCCACTTTGGATCCTCTGTCCCCATCTCTCTCTACCCCTCCTGTGCTTGCACTCTCTCTGCCAAAAATAAATAAACATTAAAAAAAAATTGTATGCTCATCAAAACCCATAAAATACCTAGGAATAAATCTAACCAAAGAGGTGAAAAATCTATACACTGAAAACTATGGAAAGCTTATGAAAGAAATTGAAGAAGACACACAAAAAAATGGAAGAATATTCCATGCTCTTGGATTGGAAGAACAAGTATTGTTAAAATGTTGATACTGCCCAAAGCAATCTACATATTCAATGCAATTCCTATCAAAATGACACCAGCATTACTCACAGAGCTAGAACAAACAATCCTCAAATTTGTATGGAACCAGAAAATATCCCTAATAGCCAGCGCAATCTTGAAAAAGAAAACCAAAGCAGGAGGCATCACAATCCCGGACTTCAAGCTGAATTACAAAGCTGTCATCATCAAGATAGTATGGTACTGGTGCAAGAACAGACACTCAGATCAATGGAACAGAATAGAGAACCTAAAAATGGACCCAGAAATGTATGGCCAACTAATCTTCGACAAAGCAGGAAAGAATATCCAATGGAATAAAGACAGTCTCTTCAGTGAATGGTGCTGGAAAACTGGACAGCCACATGCAGAAAAATGAATCTGGACCACTCTTACACCCATACCCCAAAATAAACTCAAAATGGATGAAAGACCTCAATGTAAGACAGGAAGTCATCAAAATCCTTGAGAAAGCAGGCAAAACCCTCTTTGACATTGGCCACAGCAACTTCTTACTCAACAAGTCTCCAGAGGCAAGGGAAACAAAAGCAAAAATGAACTACTGGGACCTCATCAAAATAAAAAGCTTCTGCACAGCAAAGGAAACAATCAGCAAAACTAAAAGGCAACCAATGGAATGGGAGAAGATATTTGCAAACGACATATCAGATAAAGGGTTAGTATCCAAAATCTAGAAAGAACTTCTCAAACTCAACACCCAAAAAACAAATAATCCAGTGAAGAAATGGGCAAAAGACAGGAATAGACACTTCTCCAAAGAAGACATCCAGATGGCCAACCGACACATGAAAAAATGCTCCACATCACTCATCATCAGGGAAATACAAAATCAAAACCACCATGAGATACCACCTCACAGCTGTCAGAATGGCTAACATTAACAACTCTGGCAACAACAGATGTTGGCGAGGATGCAGAGAAAGAGGATCTCTTTTGCACTGCTGGTGGGAATGCAAGCTGGTGCAGCCACTCTGGAAAACAGTATGGAGGTTCCTCAGAAAACTTAAAACAGAACTTCCCTATGACCCAGCAATTGCACTGCTAGGTATTTATCCAAGGGACACAGGTATGCTGTTTCAAAGGGACACGTGCACCCCCATCTTTATAGCAGCGCTGTCAACAATAGCCAAAGTATGGAAAGAGGCCAAATGTCCATTGACAGATGAATGGATAAAGAAGACGTGGGGTGTGTGTGTATATATATACATATATATGTATGTGTATATATGTATACAAACACACAATGGAGTATTACTCGCCAATCAAAAAGAATGAAATCTTGCCATTTGCAACTATGTGGATGGAATTAGAGATGTTATGTTAAGCAAAGTCAGAGAAAGACAAATATCATATGAGGACTTTAAGATACAGAATAGATGAACACAAGGGAAGGGAAGCAAAAAATATAAAACCAGGGAGGGGGACAAAACAGAAGAGACTCATAAATATGGAGAACAAACAGAGGGTTGCTGGAGGGGTGGTGGCAAGGGGGATGGGCTATAAGTGGGTAAGGGGCATTAAGGAATCTACCCCTGAATACATTGTTGCACTATCTGCTAACCAACTTGCATGTAAATTAAAAGAAAAATTACATGCTACTGTGATGGTGGATAAATTTTCCAAACCCATAGAAAGTACAACATCAAGAGTGAACCGTAACGTAAACCACAGACCTCGAGTAATGATGTGTCAGGTCTGTTGATGTGTAGGTCTGTTGATTGTACCAAATTTATCACTGTGGTGGCAAATGGTGATAAAAGGGAAAACTGTACACATGTGGAGGCAGGAGGCATATGGGAAATTTGTCTTCTCAGTTTTGAACCTAAAACTGTTTTAAAAAATAAAACATTTAAAGAAGCAAACCTTCCAGGGGCACCTGGGTGGCTGAGTTGGCTAATCATCCAACTCTTGATTTCGGCTCAGGTCATGATATCATGGTTTGTGGGATCGAGCCTCAGGTTAGGCTCTGTGCTGACAGCATGGAGCCCGTGTGGGACTCTTTCTCTTTCTGCCCCTTCTCCGCTCTCTCCTTCTCTCTTTCAAAATAAATATTAAAAAAAAAAAAAACAAACTTAAAAAACCCTTCATTCTACGTGCATTTTCCTTTCTAGCTACTGGTGTTTTAAGAGCAAGGTAAGATAGAGACATCATCTAGGGAAACTGGCTGACTTCTCCAGCCTGGATGACAGTCCCTTGATAAAACTCCAGAGGCTGGGTCCTTAGCTTTGTAAACCTCAGAAACCTTTTATTTTCACTGTCGTTAGAGTTGTCCAATTTTCCAGGGTTCTATCCTGCTGACCAAACTTACAAGAGACTTGTTAAGTCAGAATGCTAGTGTAGTAGTTTAGTTAGAAATGTGTGTGAAGTGGTAGACCAAAACACCTGTGTTAGCTGAGCAGTTCATTTTCCACCCTATAGGAAATGTTTATGGGGAGACAGGTTATACTGAGTAGGTTGCTTAGTGAAATCACAGTGGTGTGGTGTGTGTGTGTGCACGCACGTGTGCGTGTGTGTGGGGGGGGTGTGGAAGGGGTGAGTGGTGTAAGGTTGTTTATCTTGAAGGTTAATATTAAGCTGAGACTGTCTTGAGTGCTTTAGGTCTGTACGTCACTCTGAGGTGGTGATGATGACAGACCTCATCTTTTTCTTTGGGCACGCTTCTGGAAATTCTGTGCTGAAAATCTTCCATTAATTTGTTCTTCCCTCAGGGCACAGTATGACTGGCAAGGCAAATGCAGTAGACTTGCTGATAAAGCTCTGGTTGCTGGAGAATCTGTCTGGTCATGATGATTGGCATTAATGTCATCAGCTTAGGAGAACTGGTCTCTTTATTGTGTGATAATTTTAAATAATTTCATTCTCCAAGGAAAGCTTTTTTTCTTTCTTTCTTTTTTTTTTTTTAATGTTTATTTTTGAGAGAGGGAGACACAGAATTCAAAGCAAGCTCCAGGCTCTGAGCTGTTAGCACAGAGCCCAACGCGGGGCTCAAACTCACAAACTGTGAGATCATGACCTGAGTCAAAGTTGGACGTTTAACCAACTGAGCCACCCAGGCACCCCAGAGGAAAACTTGTTTTATGTTTTGGTGATTCTGTCCCCGGTTACAAGTTACAATTAATATATAAAATCCTTAATTACTTTGGTGTAGATTCCCAATAGCAAAACAGTACTTGCTGAAGATGGGAATGATTCTAGATTCTATGTCAGCAAGAAAGCATATTTGCAGGACACTTGATGTCTGTCTGGAGAGCTTTGTACATCCCTCACTACCTACTTGCATGTACCAGCCTGTCCTGTGGCTCCTCATTGGAGCTCCGTTATCTCCGGTTGGTGGTAGGGCATCTTCCTGCCCCACCTCTGTACTTTGTCCCAAACTGCTGCCACAGAGTCCTTGGTCAAGGGTGCTTGGGGATATTTGTGAACTTATGAGTTGGTAGCCTGTGACTGGAATTGGATCCACACATCTTTTATTTTTGCTAATACGTTGTTTTTAAAGATTTGGCTTAATTGGAAAAACTTAAAAATCAGGAGTTTCATAGAGAACTGAGTATCCAGTTTCTTTGCAAACAAGTAGATTCAACTATGCGGGGCCCACATTTCCCCAGGGCAGTAAGTTATTGGAGTAAGTTATTGGCCTAGATAGGGCATGTGCTTTGGAGTTATCCTCAGTCCCCGCCCTACCCTTTCACTCATTTATGTCACTACTTAGTATGGGGTGACTCCTGGTACGTAGGAAAAACAAACAAAAAACCAAAACACAACAAGCCTAAGGAAAGCAGTGGCTTTCCGTGGATTTTTGTTCTCTGTTCTTTTACCGACTTTCTGAGGAGAATTCCTTCCTTGAAACTTATTCCTAGCCTCTTTAGAATCCTGCTTCTCTCAGTATGACATCTCTGAATATATCCCTTGTGTTTGCAAGAGGTACGGTGTTGGAGTGTCATTGAGGAAAGCCTACAGACTTGGGGTTACAAGACCTGGATTTGAATCCCAGCTCTGTTCCTTATGGAGTCCAATTTCCTTTTCTGTAAAATGAGGGCTATAACTTACATCATAGGTTGGTATGAGTATTAAATGAGTTTTGTATATAGAGCATCAAGCAGAGGGTAGGTACTTCAGTAGGAGTGCCTCCACTCCTCTCTTCTATCCAGACGTGAATCCTTCATGACTTTAATGAAGTCCAGCTGAACTTCTGCCTCTGCTCTCCTGTTACTTACATCCCTTTATTATAATAACGCCAACTGTTTTATTTTTTATTCTTTTTAACTCTTAGTGCTTTCCAACTATATTTAAAATATTTCCCTTTTATTTTTGTAACCAGACTGTATGTGGAATATAAGAATAACAATGGCAGGCGAATTTTTTTTTTTTTTTTTAGGAAATTCTATAAGAAGACATGTCTTCTATTAAATGTCTAATTGTGTATATAGTTTTATGATGGAAAATACATTTACATTTATAGAAATCTGTTGAAATTCTTTCTGAATATACACACCTTTCTCCATCTATTATATGTTTATAGAAATAGAACCAAGGTCAAAAGCTGGAAAGTCCTCAGCAGGAAAAATTAGTACTGGAAGGGAGACACTTCGCCTGAGATCAAAGGGTCCTGCCACCGTGGAAGAAATGGTAGGTTATGTTTATTTAACTCCCATTTTGCTTGGAAATGTGTGGATATTCATGTTTATTAGAGCTGGGAATAAAGCTGGAAATAAAGCCACAAAATTAAACAGGGTACCATATACGCTAAAGCAAGGACTTTAATTCAATGCCTGCTTAAATAATACGAAGATTACTGAAAGCATTTAAGAAGGAAACATAAGTAAGTCCAAGAGAAGAAATTGTGATCTATGGCCATCTTCAGCTACCTGCTGAGAACATTTGCTAGAGTCTGTAGACATGTGGACTGGCTCAAACACTTAACCAGAATTCTCTGAGAGGCAAGAGAAAGTCTCAGAGCCACTGGTAGTAGCAGGCATACTTAAGATTTTGATAATGAAATACTATATTCATGAACTCCGGTCTCCTCGGGTAAAACATTTCCTCATCACCTTTGACTTTTGTCTTTCGTGACCAATGTCCCTTTTATCAGCAAACCCTGGTGGGTCTACCTCCACAATAGAACATAATCCAACAACTTGTCACCATCTCTGCCCTCCTCATCTGGCCCAAGGCACTTACATCTTGTCTTGAATGTTGCAGTCGCCTTGTATTCAGTCTTCCTGTGTTTACCCTTGTCCTCTTTCCCTCTGTGCTTAGCGCATCAGCCAGAATTAAAAGTACAAGTGGTTGCTTTTCTGTTCCATACTCTCCAGTGTCTTCCCATTGCACTCAGAATAAAAGCTAAAGTCCTTGGAGTGAGCAACATGATCTGACTCTGCATTTCTTCCCTGATCTCGTTGCCCACCACTCCTCTCCTCTCCTGGCTCTCGCTGCTTCAGCCACATGGGTCTCCTTGCTGTCCCCAAATATTCCAGATACATCCCATCTCCATGTCTCTGTACTGTTGTTACCTCTGCCTGTCCACTTACAGGCGTGACTCACTCCCTTGACTTCTTCAGGTTTCTGTCCACATATTGCTTTATCTAAAAGGCCTTCTTTGAGTATCTTGCTTAAGTAGCAATTCCTGACACTCCTCTCCCTGCCCAATCTTCCTTGCCCTTAATTTTCTTTAAAGCACTAAGCACAATAGGACACATTACCTGTTTAGTTCTTTTTTTCACAGGTCTTGTTCATTGCTGTAACCACAGCACCTAGAACAGTACCCGACACATCAAAGTAGCACAAATCTTTGCTGAATTAATAAACAGTTATTTAAACTTGAGAAGAGTAGGGTTTTGCTGATTGACTTGGTCAGTGTTTTTTTTATTAAAAAATTTTTTTTAATGTTTGTTTATTATTGAGAGACAAGACCGAGCATGAGCAGGGTAGGGGCAGAGAGAGGGAGTCACAGAATCTGAAGCAGGCTCCAGGCTCTATGCTGTCAGCACAGAGCCCGACGTGGGGCTCGAACTGACAAACTGCGAGATCATGACCTGAGCTCAAGTCAGACGCCTAACCAACTTAGCCACCCAGGTGCCCCTGACTTGGTCAGTTTTTAAGTGAAAAACACCAAAAGGAGAAGAGACCAATGGAGGGAGGAAGGGTGAAAGGAGAGAATAGCAGGGGTTAAGGGTGACAGGGGTAGTGAGGATTCAGGGTGGCACATGGTGGTCTGCTCTCCCAGGGAAGACTGTGGTGATGAAGTCCTCCTGTAGACAATGGGGAGGTCAGGCATGTGTCTGAGGCGAGGGAGCTCCAGCAGGCAGGGCATAGGCACCAGAGATGGCTGGTTCATATTGGCCTAGGGCTCTCCATGTGTTTGAAGAGCAGAGTGAGCAAGTTTTCAGAGTGGGATCCCAGAGTTTTGTTAGGTGACGATGCCCAGGATCATTCATGGGGGTGGTTTGTTGGAGCAGACACTCAAAGAACCGTGAGGCCAAAGTTGTACTTTCAAATGTTTGAGTCCCCTAGGATGTTGTCAGTTTGGGGGAATCCAGAGAAAGATTCTGAGTCAGGTACCTAGGTCTTGGATAGTGAATGAAAGGATTGATGTGGATGCAAGGGGCAAGGAAGAGACTGGGGAGAGCCAAAAGTATTTTACAAATGAGACTTGAGGAGGTATGTGAAAAACTCATGGCAGTGACATCTGGTAGTTCCGAGTTTTTACTTTTCCAGTGTCCTGTGCACTTTTTTTTTTTTTTTGAGAGGGTGCAAGTGAGTTAGAGGCAGAGAAGGGGAGAGAGAGAAAGTGGGGTGGGGTCACCTGAAGTGGACTCAGACTCCTAGATGTTGAGATCATGACCTGAGCCTAAGTCAGATGCTTAACCAACTGAGCCACCCAGGTGCCCTCAGTGTCCAGCACACCCTTGGGCACATTGATGCAGGCCAGTAAATGTTTATTGCATGAATGAACAAACCTGAGTAGGAGAGGAATCTGGAAGAGAGTGGAAGACAGTGAGAGGGAGCTGGCAAGGGGAGCCAGGAGAATGCCCACTGCTTTCTAGTCCAGGCTGTGAGGAACAAAGGACAGATCTTAAAACCACTTGCAAAGGGGTCAGAGGCAGGCAGAAAACTCAATGTCACTTCAGGAGGAGGTCATCTTTGCTTAGTTAACATAATTAGTATTTGTTGAGTACCTGCTGTTTATAAGGTGTTGGGATGAAAAGGAGCAGCTGAAGATCTGTCTGGGGATGTAGGAAAGATTCATTTGAAGATAAACTTCTAAAACTCCATTCCTAGGGTCGCCTAGGTTGCTCAATTAAGTGTCTGACTTTGGCTCAGGTCATGATCTCACAGTTCGTGAATTCGAGCCCTGAGTTGGGCTCTGTGCTGACAGTTGGAGCCTGGAGCCTGCTTAGGATTCTGTGTCTCCCTGTCTCTGTCCCTCCCCTCCATGCACTCTGTCTCTGTGTCTCAAAAATAAATGTTAAAAAAAAATTTAAAACTCCATTCCTATTTTCATAGCCTATTTCATTAAATAGAGTAATTGAAAATAGCCCAATTCAAAGGAAAAGGCTAGTTTGTTGCTAATGTTAAATTTGGTGCAAAGGACTTATGATCTAAAGAATTTATAGATCTGAAACAAATCACCTCCTTATAACCTAGCACAGATTCTGAAAAGTGTGGAAGATATTCCACCTGCATACCTCATAAATTATTTGGTATGTGTTTCTTGAGACAGGCATAGTCCAGGTGCTGGTGATACAAAGATGAATAAAAACCTTGTTTTTCTTTTAAAGGGAGAGAAGTATTGAAAGAAGCCATTAAAAACTAGGGAATAGGGTTAATGTCAGAGGAGAGCTGATCAGCTGCTGTCAGGGATAGGGAGAGGTGGGAGGGAATTTCTATCCTAAAGAAATGGTTGAGTTGGTTAAAGATGGGGAGAAGAGTGTTCTAGGCCTGAAAAAATGATGGGCTTGGGATGTTATAAGCATCCATGGGATTGGGATTTGGGGGTGCTAGAGGGATCTGGTTGGGGGGTGAGGAGGCCTGGGTCAGGATGTGAAAGGTCTGTGGAATTGGGGAAGCCATTTAAAAATTGTGAGGAGAGTGGGGAGCCTGAATGACTCAGTCGGTTGAGTGTCTGACTTCGGCTCAGGTCATGATCTCATGGGTCATGCATGAGTTTGAGCCCTGCATTGGGCTCTGTGCTGACAGCTCAGAGCCTGGAGCCTGTTTCAGATTCTGTGTCTCCCTCTGTCTCGGCTACCCATGCCTCCCCGCTGCTCGCATTCTGTCTCTCTCAAAAATAAACGTTAAAAAAAAATATTTTGAGGAGAGCAATATAGTTTTGTGTTTTGTGTTTGTGAAAAATCCCTTGGTTCTAAGGGATGGGTTGTTGAGCAGGGTGGGTTTGAGAGGGTGAAGATTGCAGGCAGGGAGAAAAATTAGGAAACTTCTGCAAATATGAAAAAATTGAGGGCTAAACCCAGACAATCAGAATGTGAGTGGGGAAGAGGTGATGAGATCACGAGCTATTTAGGGGGTGGAATGGTAAAATTGTGTATGAGAAGTAGTGATACTTGTTACAAAACTTAACAATATGGCTGGCTGGCTACAAAGGTGAACACCCAAGTTACTTTGCATGGACTGTTGATTTACACAGAGCATCCAAAATACACCATAAAGAAGGCAAGAGTGGTATATTGTACCTGTTTTTCTAAGGCTTAGTTCGTATAAATAAGAACATGAGAAAGTTGTGATAATATCCTCAATGAAATAAAAATAAAATGGTATTTGTAATAAAATGCATATTTTTAATAAGTTTGGAGAACACAAAGCAACATATATTTTTAACTGTCTTAAAAGCATTATGAATTTCTTACAATCTAATCTTGAATTCTGCGTTTGTACCAGTAGTTGATTATTTTACATCTTTGGGTAATTTCTTTTTTAGCTATGAAGCCATTAAGACCAAGTATTGAAATCAACTGAATGTAGAAACAAACTTTGCCAACGTTAAACCAAGATTTTCAAAGAATAATGTATCCAATCATGTTTTTCACTCTAACCTTTAATAATTTTAGGAAGAACAAAAATATTTCGGTACCATTAATACATAAAAATTAACTATTGTTTCAGCATCTTCTCCTTTTATAACATTTCTGTGTATTTCATAATGTATATAATACATTAATATAGTAATACATGTATTTATGAAAGATACATACTGTGAAAAGATGACTAAAGAAGGGGTGCCTGGCTGGTTCAATCAGTAGAGCATGTGACTCTTGATCTCGGGATCATGAGTTTGAGCCCCATATTGGGTGTAGAGCTTACATAAAAAAAATAAAAATAAAATGCCACAAATAAAAAAAAATTAAAGACAATTTAGGTGATACAAATTTTATTCATGAAGTGGACAGTCCCCTTTCAGACAATTGCAAAATGGGTTAGATGACAAGATTTGTAGGATAAAGATTAAAGAACAAATAAGAGAGAAATAGAAAATCTCTGATTGTCTGGGGCTAGTCAATCTTGTTTGGTGTGAGGAGTCCTAGAGTTCGCTTGATATTTGGGGGTGGGCTGACTGGATTATACTGCGTTTCTGGTCAAGCATAGTATTTACAGGGACAAGAAAGTTAGATAACATGACACTTTGGACAGCATGGCTCCATCTTGGGCCCAGAAAGTTATTTCAACAATACAGTAAAATTAAATAAAAAATAGTAAGAGTATATGTTCACAAATGTTTTACCCTGGGGATGAGCCATTAAAAGGTTTGGAGACCCTTCATCTGCATGATGAGGACCAAAGCCCTTTTCATGGCACACAGGAACCCCTAAGACCAAGTCCTGTCTGGGTATACTCTTTTTTATCAGACTCTGAGTTCACATAGACTTTGCATATCTATTGCAATAGTTTTTTTTTTTTTTTTCAACGTTTATTTATTTTTGGGACAGAGAGAGACAGAGCATGAACGGGGGAGGGGCAGAGAGAGAGGGAGACACAGAATCAGAAACAGGCTCCAGGCTCTGAGCCATCAGCCCAGAGCCTGACGCGGGGCTCGAACTCCCGGACCGCGAGATCGTGACCTGGCTGAAGTCGGACGCTTAACCGACTGCGCCACCCAGGCGCCCCTGCGATAGTTTTTTTAAGATTTTGTTTTTAAGTAATCTCTACATACAACGTGGAGCTTGAACTCACAAGCCTGAAATCAAGTCACATACTCTACCAACTGAGCCAGCCAGGTGCCCGTATTTGCAATACTTCTATTTGCAGTAACCTCTCCTGCTTATCTTCTACCAGTTTATCTTTGAAAACAGTTTTTTTTTTCTTAGCAAGCAAGCAGGGAGGGGAAGAGTGGGGGGGGGGAGGGAGGGATACACAGAATCAGAAGCAGGTGCCAGGGTCTGAGCTGTCAGCACAGAGCCTGGCGTGGGGCTTGAACTCACGAACAGCGAGATCATGACCTGAACCAAAGTCAGATGCTTAACCGACTGAGCCACCCAGACACCCCTGAAAACACAGTTTTTAAGTCACCTTTTTTCAAGTCCTCTGTGACTTCTAAGAGATTTAAGTTTACCTTGTCTGTGATGCCTCTTATATCCTTTAAAATTTTTCCTTATTATTACATATTTATTTTCACAGTTGTCTCCCTTTCTGGATTGTCAGCTACTTGGAGACTGTGTTCTGTTTCTCCTTTGAATCCATGGCACTTAACGCTGACACTAAAAATAAGTATTTACTGTATTGATTTGTATTGCATTACAGAGCACATTGGGGATAGATTTCCACTCAAATGAGCTGATGGACACAACCATGAACTGGCTCCAAATCAGAGTTTACCTTCCCTTAACATTCAAGAGATTTTATATAAAATAGTATCTTCTTTCTCTTGTCTTTGATAAAGCCCTCTGAAGCCAAAACAAGAGCAGTTGAGAAGATTGATGATCTTCTTGAATTGTACATGGGAATTCGAGATCCTGAGTTAGGTAAGAGTATACTATTTTGAAAAGTCTTATAGTTCTTAATTTGATGGAATTTAGTGCTTATTTATGTCCTGCATTTATACTTCGTGATAAAAATTATTTGTGGAATAAGAAAAACATAATGAAAATGTAATAAAAGAATAATGAAAAGACCTGACCCTTACCATTTACTAGCTGTGAGGCATTAAGACTCAAGTCGACTTTTCTAAACTTAAGTTTTTAATCTACAAACTATAAACTGTAATAACAGCCTTCCTTCATAGGCTTGCTTTATGGATTTAAAATATATATGTGAACAGGTTTCATTACAGGACACATGAAATGTTTTTGCTACAGATCTGTGTCAATTAAATTGTATATTGGGATATCGAAGTTGTGCACACTTAATACAATTACTGAGACCCTGTGAACAATGGATCAGAAATCTGAAGAGGAAGGACATGCCTGGTGTATGACTGATAAGGGCAGTTGAGCAGTTCAATTTCTGTGTATTTCTTGTGTCGTCATTAAGATATCAGGGTTTTGATTTGTCAAGTAAGACTATCCATTGCAAATAACAAAGCAACAACAAGCTGAATTCCAGCTGACTTAAGGAATAAAAGGGGGGACGTGTTTGGTTCTTATAACTGAAAAATCTAGAGATAGATCCTGGCTTCAAGAATGGCTAGACCTGGAGTTCTTAGGCTATCACCAGGATGTGGTTTCTCTTCTTTTCCTTTGGGCTGCATTTTAGGCCCCCCTACCTAGTGTCCTCTGGCAACTTCAGGCCCTCCCTCATGGAGTCCAAATGATGGCCATGGCTTCATCCTCTACAACTTAGTGTCAAGCATGATGGGAAAGAGGGAAGACCTTTTCCAAGTCATTCGAACAAAATGCTGAGGATTGACTCTGATTGGCTTGATTGGGTCACTGAGGCAGCAGTTTTTGGGTGCAGGGGGCAGGATGGTTAGATCTGAGTCAAATGCTCCAGCTCTGGAGCTGAGAGTGACTGGAATACTAGGGTTGAGCTGGTCAAAGTCCTGGCCTTTCCCATGTAGAAGCCAGGAAAATGTGCCTTTGAGAAGGGCAGATGGATGCTGGATGACGAAAGAGTAATGCACACTGTGGTGATGTGGTTTGTGTCTATATGCATCGGTGTGTGAGTGTGTGTGCACACACGTGTTGTTTGGATCAGCTACTTAATACAATTTTTTAAGCCAAAGACTTGGACTGTTATGTTTACCTGCTGCCAAGTAAAGTGTTTTACTGTAGCTCAGGTAGAGTATTTGAAACTCATTCTTCCTTTTCTACTTTAACTCACCTTCCTTTTTTCCTATAGAGTCTATTCTTATTTTTTCCTGCCTGTCTGACCTAAAATAAAATTTCTGTGTTGGACATACAGATGCTGCCTGTAACTTAAGAAAAATTGATATTCTTTTTTAGTTCCTTGGTTCAGAATATAAAATTTGCATGAAATAGATACTTGCTCCACACAGACAAGAAGTTAAAGGTGAAATTATCCTATAGAAAGCCAGGGTCTTAAAATTTTTCTCAACCTTTTTGCATTTGGAAAAACAGATTTGTGTGAGGTAGGTCTATGGAAATTATGCAAATGAAGACAAAGGGGATTTAGAAATGGCAGTGCTCTTATTGCTGGAAACATAATCTCTATCTCTATTGAGAAGAGAAGCTGAGAAGTTTTCAAACCATATAACTGAATATTATACTATTCAGAAACTAGCATATCAATGCTAGATCTTGATGAACTCAAATTTAGGAGAACCATACTTTTCACAGGGGAGAATTTAAAACTGTCTTTAGAACTTAATTTTGGGAATAGGCCAGGGGTGCCTGGGTGGCTCAGTTGGTTAAGCGTCCTACTCTTGGTTTCAGCTCAGGTCATGATCCCGTGTGGTTCATGAGATTGAGCCCCATCTTAGGCTCTGTGTTGACAGCCAGAGCCTGCTTGGGATGGATTCTCTTGCCATCTCTTTGTCCCTCCCCTACTCATGCGTGTGTGCGTGCTGTCTGTCTCTGTCTCTCTCTCTCAAAAATTAAAAAATTTTTTTTGGGTACAGGCCTTATATTACTTAGGTATAAATTGGGAATAAATAAATTTTGCTCTTTTGTTATTAAATATATACAAGTATACATGGAAGAACAATTGGACAGTGGAGTAATTATGAATGAATTAAGAAGCAGTTCTTTAGGAATCAGTTTCTTTTACTCTGAAAAATTCAGTGCACTAAACATTGCTCACAAATTCGTTGTAAATTAACTTGTAATCCCATTGTAAAGTTAGTCATCTGTAACAAATTCCTCCAATGACATGGAAAGTCATTATCATTATACATGATTACCAATGTGATCAGTCATCTAGGGAGGTAAAGTTTAAGGAAAGTAATTATTTGAAGAATGTAAACCATTGTTAAATTAGGAATTTCTGTCATTATTCAGATATGATTAGCATGAAGTACAAATCACAATTGTGACACTGATTCAACAGACAAATGAATATATTTGCTTGCTATTCTCAGTGTTCTTAGCATTCAGAAATGTTAAGTCTTAAAATTGCAGTGACATCATGTTACTCTGGAGTTGTTAGTATAAATTTACATTAAAAAATGAAAAAAGTAATATGGCAGTAAAATGACTAAAACCAAAACACTATCCTCAAAAAGCATTGGGATGTATTTACCGCTTGAAAATGGAAAATAGTTGAAATGAGTTTAGGAAGTAACCCCGAAGGAGACAGTGCTTTGTTTGGTTATAAAGTTAATCTGTGAATTATGACTTTTCAACTGACCCAATGCCCATATGTGTTGCCTTGGAATGTTATCCTTAGGGGAGAATTGAGTCTGGAAGATTTTGAGTCCTGTGACGCCTTATATGTGATTGACCTAACTTAATGAAAAGTTGTATCCTATAAGTTTCATATAAGTTAAGGCAACTGTGTAAACTATATATACAACTATAATATGTTCTGATACTGATTTAGGAGTTTGGAGATCACCCTAGCAATGTCAGAATTTTAGGATTTCTAATTTATTAAGGGATCCAGGGTGTGTGGAAAGGAAATTTGAATGATAGATTCTAAGTAATTTTTTCTCATAAAATATTTCTTAGTTCTTTTAAAAATATACAATAATGGTGTTTTAATAGAGATATTCTTAAGATGATTTTATTCAGTGAATTCAAAACAACCCTATAGAAAGTCATCCTTCTCAGATAAAGCCAATGAAATAGATTTTCATTAACAAGAAACCATATTCAACATTGGTTGTGTTTTTGATGCTTAACTCCTGTCTTGAGTTGCTTGAAATGGATTATTTATGAAAAGCCTTAAGGAAAATAAGTGCTAAAGACCCTCAATTGAAGGAAATACAACTACAGGTTTAATGGCTAACAGTGGTTATGACATCTTTATTTAATACTGCTATGTGTCATTTTATAGATTTGAAAACAGATGTAGAGAAGTTTGGTAACTTACCCAAAGTCAGCTAACAAGTTGAGCTGAGATTCAGTTCTGGGATTTTGATACCAGGATTTTTCATCTGAAATAATATATTATGTTTAAAAGCTTTAAGTATTTAAAAACTTAGTGGAAAATGTAGATTGATCTATAGTACCAAAATAAGTTTGTTGCTAATAAATGATGTTAAATTCAGTTGTGGGAAGGATATAAAGATATTTTCAAAATGGCCACTAGAGGGCAGCACTTAGCTGCTATATGTAGTCTAACAATTCGACTCTTTCAGTACAATTTTTTTCCCCCCAGATAGTATTTGGGTGTTAAGTATTATTGCAGATATTGTTACAGACAAAAAATATTTTGGTAGCTGTCATGTTAATGTGATATAACTTTATTAAAAGTGCTTCATTTTGCTTGAGTTTCATTTTGCTTTTCTTTTAATAAAGATAGTCTTTAATCAAAAAGGATAAAATTATACTAGTTTTTCGTGTAAGGATGTTGAAAATTTATGTTTATACTTTATTCATTAGCCAGATTTCATACATGTTTTAGTGCATGCTCCATTCTTAATTTCTTTGAAAATTCAAACAGCAAATTACTGTGTTTTAAAAAAGACTTATGAAACACTGTATTACATGTAGTGTTTCTAACACAACAGTGAAACTGCCTAATTGATATTTTTGTTATTTCTACCATACCAGGAGTTCTTTGAAGGCAGATACTTTGTTTTTAATCTCTGCTCCTACTACAGTAGCTCTCCTAGAGTAAATATTTGGTAATGCTTGTTGACTGTCCTTTGAAAGGCACAAAAATAGTGAATTCACAGAAAGTATGAGTCCTAACTTCATTAGTTTGATGCTTTAGCTCCTGGGCAAATTTATTAAACTTTGAGCCTAATGTTCACATCTTTATAAAAAGGGTAAAATAAAAACCTTTATCAGGTTGCTAACACATTGCATTAAATAATATGTATAAATTAAAAAAAATCTTTTTAATGTTTATTTTTGAGAGAGCACATGCGTGCGTGAGCTGGGGTGGTGGAGGGGCAGAGAGAGACGGAGACACAGAAGTAGGCTCTAGGCTCTGAGCTGTCAGCACAGAGCCCAGCGTGGGGCTTGAACTCACGAACTGTGGGATCATTAAATAATATGTATAAAGTTCCTGTTACATAATAAATCATAGGTATAGCTATTACCATTTTTAGCAATAATCACTGGTAATTATTACTAGTAATAGTAGTAGTGATGATAGAGGTAGGACTGCATAACTGGAGGTCTGACCAACTCTGGGACTGTAGTTAGGGCGGAAGTTTTATTTTTCTGCAGTGCCATCACGAGTGCATGAGTGAGATTATACAGCTGGGACCGTGAAGTTGTGGTATGGGCATCTTAGACCGTCATTTTTCTCATTTTGTAACTAAGGAGCTTAAACCAGAGGTTGCAAGTCAGAGTGGGCAAGGTTGAGACTATATCATTCCTGGGCTCAGTGGCCTAGACAATGCTGCTGAGCTTCCTGAGGTGTCAAACAGCCATGTGCCAAGTTGTCTCTTATAGTCAAGTGAGTATGTGTATGTGTGTGACAGCTTGGTTGACTCATTGTCAGGGAACATCTGATCCTTGTCATTGTGTCCCCGGTTTAAGAGCATCATTTATCTGCACTGTTAGTTTCTGCTTCTGAATGGTGTGTAGATTTTCTTGTATCTTCTGTGTGCATCTTCTTTCTTCCTCAGTCAGGTTGTATTTGACCCAAATGTTAGTAAAATCTTCAGGTAACAGTCTCAATAGATGCTATGTGTGGAGTCTGAGAAATATTTAAAATGGTAGACTAAGCAAAATTCTAAACTCAAGTCCTACTTTTACAATACTTCAGGTTTTGTTTACTCTTTCACAGCCTGGCTACAGGACCAGAGTTCTGGGCTTTGCTTTCTCCAATGCATGTTACCTGTGCCAGTGTAAAAATTATTTAAGTGTAGGGGCACCTGGGTGGCTCAGTTGGTTAAGTGTCCGACTCTTGTTTGTTTATTTATTTATTTATCTATTTATTTATTTATTTATTTTTAAATTTTTTTTTTAACGTTTATTTATTTTTGAGACAGAGACAGAGCATGAACGGGGGAGGGGCAGAGAGAGAGGGAGACACAGAATCGGAAGCAGGCTCCAGGCTCTGAGCCATCAGCCCAGAGCCCGACGCGGGGCTCGAACTCACGGACCGCGAGATCGTGACCTGAGCTGAAGTCGGATGCTTAACCGACTGAGCCACCCAGGCGCCCCCCGACTCTTGGTTTTGACTGAGGTCATGATCTCACGGTTCATGGGTTCTAGCCTAGTGTCAGGCTCCGTGCTGACAGTGGAGAGCCTGCTTGGGATTCTTTCTCTCCCTCGCTCTGTTCCTCTCCTGCTCTCTGTCTCTCTCTATCAAATAAACCTTAAAAAATTTCTTAAGTGTAATTACAAAGCCTCCGCCTGTACCTGTGCACCTACCAGTATGTACTATGTCTAAGACACTGAACTAATTCCTGTGGGCATGAAAGACTCAGGAGCTATTCAAGATCTGTTGGGAGTTTATTGTCTTAAAAGGAGAGAAGATACAGAGGTGGAAATGATGACAATACAGAGCAATGTTAAATATGCACTGTAAGACCTTATCACTCAACATGTGGTCTGGGGACTGGTATTACCTGTCATTTGTTGGAAATGTAGACTCTCAGGCCTTGCAGCAGAGCTTCTGGACCAGAACCTGCATTTCGCCAAGGTCCCAGGCAATTTGCTTGCACATTCAAATATGAGGGGAATGCAGATATCACTTTCAGTTGTGGACATGGGACTTCCTGGAGGAAGGAGCCTCCAAGGAGAGAAAGGATTCTGACAGTGGAGCTGGTGATTAGGAGTAGGTTATCCTGGGTAAAGGCAGGAAGGAGGGATGGTGGTGGTTTGAGTGGTCAGATTCATTAGGGCGTAGCGTTAGTGTAGAGAAGTACAGCCAAGTGGGAGCCAAGGGTGCTTTGGATGAGAATGCCAGACTAGAGTTTGGTGTTTGTAAGTAAGCATTGGTGACCCAAGGAGTATTTTTATATATGGGAATGATGCAGACAGTCTTTGAGATGGAAAGGAGCTTTCTGGTCCTTTTGTCTCATTGTCTAATAGGATCCACACTGTGCTTTAGGAAGATAAATCTATTGTATCTCTGGGGATGGTGCTGCCTGGACTTGGAGGTTAAGGAAACAACATGGGTGGCCATGGGAGTGAATTGTAAAGGAGCAGATCAGAGAGAGTGCAGAGGTGCAACTGAGGGGAGGCGTGTGTGGTCCACAGGCACAAGAAGAGAGCTGTAATGGGGAGAATGTGTGCACCACGAATGACAGTGGAGACGGTAGAAAGAGTAGCAATTTCTTCAGAAGGGAGGAGGAGGTTTGGTTTCTGGACATGCTGGTTGATTTACTCACAGAACACCTAGGAAGACTTGTCTACCACTTACTCAGTAACAGGTATTTGGAACTCATGAGAGAGAAGTCAGGGATGGAAGTAAAGGTTTAGGATTTTTCTGCAAGGTCATGGTTGTGGCTAAAATCGCCAAGGCAAGACAACCTAAGGAGAAGAGAGACACAGGGAGAACCCTCCAGGTTTATGGGGGAATATCAATAAAGTACTGTTTCCTGAGCCCTTGGCTTCTCTGTGTGAACATGCATGCTCAGGGCAGCTCTCCACTTTTCTTAACTTAAAAAACAATCTTTCTCTCCAGTTTGACTGTGTCTACTGTATTTTAAGTATTTTTCCCTTGTCTGTGTAGAAGTCCTCTTTCTAATGTTTTGTTAGGATTTTCAGACATATAGTGGAGTTAAAAGATTCTGTTAATTTACTATAATCTCGTCATCACCTACTTCTCCATTTATCCATCCTATATAGAGATTTTGTAAAAATGTAGTTGTGATTGTAATATAAAATTTATGTTGCTTTCTCAGTAAATGTTAAGATGAAAAACTATCCCCAGCTTATTAGAGTTATTCTAATAATAAATACTGTTTAAAAATGATTTCAAAATATTTCATCAAGTATTTCATCTACTAGAATTCATTGTGCAGAGAGAACTTAATGATTCTTCATCTTAGGTTTTGTTTTTGTGTTTGATACTGTTAGGTCCATTTGTATGCTAAATTCTGTTTTTAAGATTAAAAAACATTTTTAGATTTTTAGATGTTTTTATTTATTTTTGAGAGTGCTTGTGTGCGCATGCATGAGTTGGGGAGGGGTAGAGAGAGAGGGAGACACAGAATCCGAAGCAGGCTCCAGGCTCTGCGCTGTCAGGACAGAGCCCGACGCAGGGTTTGAACTCATGAACTGCGAGATCATGACCTGGGCCAAAGCCAGCCACTCAACCGACTGAGCCACCCAGGCATCTCTCTGTTTCTAAGATTTTTAAAGAAGTTAGATTCCTGTATATCCAAAAGAAATAAAAACACTATGTTGAAGAAATGCTTGCACTCCCATGTTCATTGCAGCATTATTCACAATAGCCAAGACGTGGAAACAAACTAAGTGCCTATCAAGATGAATGGATAAAGAAGTTGTGGTATATATGCACCATGGAATATATTCAGCTGTAAAAAGAGGAGAAAATCCTGCCATTTGTACAACATTGACAGATCTTAAGGCATTATGCTAAGTGGAGTAGTCATACAGAGAAAGACAAATACATACTGTATGGTCTCCCTTATATGTGGAATCTAAAAAAAAAGCCAACAACCACACAATAAAGACCCCTTCCTCCCAAAGAAACCTCCTCTCTCCTACTCCTAGAAAAAGAGACTAGATTTGTGATTACTGGAGGCAGGTGAGAGAGGAGAGGGAATTGAAAGAAAGTTGTCATAAGGTACAGAATTCCAGTTATGAATAAGTACTAGGGTTATATGTACAACATGATGACAATATAGTTAACATTGAAGCATGACATATAGGAAAGCTGTTAAGCGAGTAAATCCTAAGTGTTCTCACAGGAAAAAATTTTTCCTTTTTTTTATATCTATATGAGGTGTGATGGGTATTAAGTAAATTTACTGTAATCATTTTACAATATATGTAAGTCAAATCACTATACTGTACACCTTAAACTTAGTGATGCATATCAATTATATCTCAATAAAACTGGAAGAAAAAAAAGTGTAGGCTCCCAGAAGTGGACAATGTTAGTAGATTAAAGAATGTGAACATTTTTAAGGATTTTGATATCTGCTGCCAAATTGTTTTTCAAAAGCCAAACTTACGAAGTTAAGCCAGTGTATCTGAATCTTTGCTTCACTATATCCTGGCTAGTGCTGCATATCGTTTAAGATCTATATATAAAAATTTTAATAAACTTGGCAAAATGCTTTGGCTGGAGTAGCAGGTCCAGCTGACGGATGCTCTTCTTTGAAGTGTTTGTTTCTGGATTGATGGTAAATGCAGTAGCTTCTGGGTCAGGGCTGAGGCAAGGTAAGGGGGGTGGGGGGACAATGATGAGAAAATCAATTCATTACTGCTTTATAAAAATATTTTTGAAGCAATCTTAAACTTAGAGGAAGGTTATAAATACAATACAAAGACTTTTTACTCTTGAACCATTTGGGAATAAATTAATGATATTCATTGCCCCCAGATACTTTAGTGCATATTTCCTGTAAACAAAGATATTCTCCTATCTAGTCACAATATAACCATGAATCATGAAATTAACATTGATACATCATTACCATCTAAACTCAGATCTTACGTTTTACTAAATAATATCTGTTATAGAAGGACATGTCGAAAATCATGTGTTACTTTTATATCAATTTGGAATCGTTTCCCACTCTTGATTTTCATGATCTTGATGCTTTTGGAGGGTACAAACCAGTTATTTTATAGAATGCTCCTCAATTCTGGTTTGCCTGATTTTTTTTTTTTTTTCTGAATTGCATTCAGGTTATACCTCTGGCAGAAATATCAAATATGTGCTCTATTCTTTTTTTTGTTTTGTAAGTTTTATTTTTTTAATTTACATCCAAATTAGCGTATAGTTCAACAATGATTTCAGGAGTAGATTCCTTAGTGCCCCTTACCCATTTAGCCCATCCCCCCTCCCACAACCCCTCCAGTAACCCTCTGTTTGTTCTCCATATTTATGAGTCTCTTCTGTTTTGTCCCCCTCCCTGTTTTTATATTATTTTTGTTTCCCTTCCCTTATGTTCATCTGTTTTGTCTTTTAAAGTCTTCATATGAATGAAGTCATGATATTTGTCTTTCTCTAATTTCACTTAGCATAATACCCTCCAGTTCCATCCACATAGTTGCAAATGGCAAGATTTCATTCTTTTTGATTGCCGAGTAATACCCCGTTGTGTATGTGTGTATATATATATATATCATATATATATATACACACACCACATTTTCTTTATCCATTCTTCCATCGATGGACATTTGGGCTCTTTCCATACTTTGGCTATTGTTGATAGTGCTGCTATAAAGATGGGGTGCATGTGTCCCTTCGAAACAGCATACCTGTATCCTGTGGATAAATACCTAGTAGTGCAATTGCTGGGTCGTAGGGTAGTTCTGTTTTTAATTTTTTAAGGAACCTCCATACTGTTTTCCAGAGTGGCTGCACCAGCTTGCATTCCCACCAACAATGCAAAAGGGATCCTCTTTCTCTGCATCCTCGCCAACATCTGTTGTTGCCTGAGTTGTTAGTGTTAGTCATTCTGACAGGTGTGAGATGATCTCTCATTGTGGTTTTGATTTGTATTTCCCTGATGATGAGTGATGTGGAGCATTTTTTCATGTGTCGGTTGGCCATCTGGATGTCTTCTTTGGAGAAGTGTCTATTCGTGTCTTTTGCCCATTTATTCACTGGATTATTAGATTCTTTTCATTACATCTTATCGGGAGGCATAGGACTTGATTTGTTCTATTTCTGATATTCATATTGATGATTTACGGTGATGTTTGATAATTGTCTCCACCATAAAGTTATTCTCTTCTTAATAAGTATTTGGTGGAAAGAGATTTTGAAACTATGTAAATATCCTATTCCTCATGTTCCTACCTTCCTTCAATCTCTTAGTCATTTCATTGTGGATTTATGGTTTCATGTTTTGTTCAATGGGATTATAATCTATTAACATTGCCACTTAATTTGTTGCTTAAATTATCCCTGGTCTGGACGATGAGGTCTCTATCACTTTGACTTCTCTGTCTTTTTCATGTTCTCACCAGTTGTTGATGGTTTCTTACCTTCTGGCATAAGATTAGCTACTCTTGGTTCATATTTTACTTTGCCTGCTCCAATCCTGGAATCAGCCATTTCTCCTGTGAACTCTGATTCTTTCTAGTGGAGAAAGGTGTTTAAGAGCCAAGTTCTGGGTGCTTTGTGTGCTTCTTGCTATCTGGGTGTCTAAATCTCTCTATTGAAATATGTCTCCATTGGTCTCTTGAGTTCTGTTCCACAGGATTCATTCTAGTTTTCCCCTTTCCCTGTTTAACTTTTTCTGGCAGTGACAAATCTGGCTCCCAATATTCTTAATATATATACGTAGGTGATTATTCTCCAAGTGTGTGACCAATCATCATTGTAGCTGCTGTCTTCTCCTTCTCTTCCCTCCTGCGCAACCTCCGTGCCTTCCTTACCACACCTGGACTCTCCATCTGCCACCAGGTTGTTTGGCCATGTGGAAGCTTCTTTCATCCCTGCATGGAGTCACTCCAGCCACATCCCACTTCTGCTCTGATTGTGATGCCCTTCTTTGAGCCAGATCTTCTCCTTCCCTTCAGTCTGTGTCAGTACAGAACTGTTTAAGGCAAGACACAGTTCTTAAATGCTCTTAAGAGCCCTAGTAGATTTTAGCTGAAAGACCAGACCTCTTGGCTCATTCAGAGAAATCCTACAACTGTTGATTTGTTCAACCTTAACCTGGGAGGAAAGGAGATGCTGAGTTTTGGTGTTTCTTTTTTCCCTGTAGGTTCTTCACCCAAGTCCCATATCACATCTACATTGTCTCTTCCTGGTTACTAGTGTTTATAGGGGGCTGAGAGGAAAAAACAACAACAACAAAAACACCTGAGCCTCATGGGTTCCCAGCTAGTTTGGGCAGGTTCCATGGGAATGTATACTCCTGGAGATGTTGGTTCCCAGACATAAGATATGGGGCCCAGGTAATTTACTGGAAAAACAGAATAAGGGCACCACTTCCTCTTTCTATCTTAAACAAGAAAGGGGCTCAGAAAAAGTTACCTTGATTCCACAAGTAGATAGATACCTTTCTCCTCTTCTCCGTAGCTTGATTTTCCCATTGCAAATTGTTATCCTTTGTCTTTTTTCTTTTGAGGGGCCGGGAGGACTAGATTCCATTCTAGTTAAGAGTGGGGTACTGGTAGAGCTAGTGGCTGTGAAGAGATGGGGGAGGGATGATGTACTTGGAGTTTCCCAGCAGGCTTAGCCACAGGGTTTTCTTTCAGGAGCTCTTGTCACGCCCATAGGATTAGCAGTGGTTCCTGACTGATGGGCTCCAAGGTGGAGGAGAGGACAGGACAGCTGCAAATCTGGCTGCAGGGGACAGATTGTTTAAAAATATATTTGCTGCCTTGATATGATAGAATGTTAATGTTATAACTTGTACTAGAAATATATCTATGCATGTTACATTTAGAAAGTAATTTTCCTGGTGCCATTTTTCTCCAATCTGTGATGCTGTTGCATGTGTCATTAATTTTTAAAAATTGTTTTTGATAGCTACCACAATGTTTGAAGCTGGAAAGGACAAAGGTAATCCAGATGAATTTGCTGTGGCACTTGACGAAACTCTTGGAGACTTTGCGTTCCCAGATGAATTTCTCTTTGATGTTTGGGGAGCCATCGGTGATGTGAAACGAGAATGATTATGATGTGGATGATCCATCTCTGGAGAAATGAACCATTCTTCCTTTTTTTAAATCCCATAAGATCTGTTTTTAGACACTGTTACGGACTGTGGTTTGGTCTTATGTGTATGAAGTACCTTCTTTGAAATATAATTTTGGTTTCTGGGTATCTTCTAATGCAGTTTCATATGTGCTATTCTTAAGATAAATTACCTAAAATATCAATTTAAATATTCATTCAAGAGTCTTTTTAAAGTAAGTTTTAGGGAGTATTTCTAGAGAGATGATTTTGCTCCACATTAACCCATGTTTTCTTTTCCACATAGAAGTCATTGGTTGCAATAGGTCGGTAGCTCATTTTCAATATCTTAATGCAGTGAAACTAGGATTAGAGTTTGATTTGTCTTGTAGCATCTTCATTTTGTTATACCAGCCTGAGCAGGATATGGTCAGGAAGCAAAGTGTGAATTATGCCACCTATAGGTCTAGAAGCATTGTTTCTTTAATCCACTGAGTAAGAGGGAGGAAGGTTTCTATAGTCTCTTGATGTCTATAGCCTACTTTCTCTCTTCATAAAACAAGGATTGATTGACTTGCTTTTTGCTTCTTTGTAATTACTTCTTTTTAAAAACTTGTGAAATCTGTTGTGCTATGTGTTTGCTTGTGTGGAAGAAAGGTGGAAAAGGCAGATAGAGTAGAAACCACTTATATTTGATTTTTTTTTTAAAGCAATTCTTTAACCATTATTTCTTTTTCCACTCATACCCACGTTTATGTTACCTTTTATAAGCACTCCAGGGAAGGTTTTTTATAGTCCTTGTGGAACTTTTCTTTTGAAAGGTATTTACTCAGAAAATAACTATGTTTGAGAACATTTTTTTTGGGTGAAAGAGCAATGCTTTTAAGCCCCCTAAACTTTAGAGGAGAAAGCATCAGAAATCGATTTCCCCGGTGGAAATAAAGGAGGACCAGAGGAATTGAGAAAATATATTAGCCTATTATTTTAGAGTTCTAACATACTTTCTCTAAAACCTTACATTATTGAGAAAATTGAGGGCAAATGACTGTCTTATCACTCTTATTTGACATGTTATAGATGTAGGAGAAATGGAAATGAATGGTTTCAACATAGATCATTTAATAAGGCAGAGCATGGTGTGACCAAGCATTCTTCTAAAGTGTTGTATGGAAGATGCTGTGTGCTGCCATGGTAATCAGAAATAATAACCCGTGAGGGCTGTGTTCCAGGAAATCAGAAGTAGTTCCCTTTTCGTGCTGAGTTAATGCTAAGATAACTATTGATTTCTGGTACAACTTTACCTGTACAGACATCCACTCCTCTTTCACATAAATCTAATGCTATGAAGCTGATATTCTTTGTCTCATTAATCTGAGACCTGTACAGAAGCCCGGTTTTACTCATTAATGTGTAACAAAAGTAGGTTAT
The DNA here is from genome assembly GCF_027475565.1 of Acinonyx jubatus. Lineage (NCBI taxonomy): Eukaryota > Metazoa > Chordata > Mammalia > Carnivora > Felidae > Acinonyx > Acinonyx jubatus. The sequence continues at coordinate 64,537,026 of NC_069381.1, forward strand.
AGAATGTGGTTTGTCTTATTGTACTTGTCCATCATTTGAAAATAGGACCCACCTCAGGATGTAATTTGTTGTTACTTGTTCATTGGATTTCTTTTGGAGCTCCCCAAGTATCTATTATTAACACCATCTGTCTTAGAAGGACACACAAAGAAAGAGTTGATATTTTTCTTTCTTTCTTTCTTTTTTTTTTTTTTTTTTGAGAGCATGTGTATATGCGTGTGCACAGGGGAGGAGTAGAGGGAGAGAGAGAATCTTTAGCAGGCTCCATGCCCAGTGAGAGCCCAACATGGGGCTCCATCTCAAGATTGTGAGATCATGACCCGAGCTGAAATCAAGAGTTGGGTGCTTAACAAACTGAGCCACCCAGGCACCCCAAGAGTTGATATTTTTAGAGATGAAAACATTGAGGCCCATGGAAACATTTTAAACAAAAAAATTCTTGTCACTAGATGTTAGATCTGAAATGATAAGTCATTATGATCAATGTCCGTTTCTCCTTTTTTGGGGGATGCAGGAAGATTGATTTCCTGTGATTTATGGAATCTCATATTCACAAAGTGGGTTATACTCACCATGATTTTTCTAGAATTTTGATATGTAAGATACCAGGGTCCATGTACAGCTGTAACTCCACTTGTCTGTTGGCGTTAAATGGCAGTTATTATTTAGCGCTTCAGCTGTGCACAGGTACTTTAATACTAGTAAGTTTTTCCTTGAAATGTCTTTCTCTCTCACCTCTATTGCTAAGCTGATAACAGGGTCAGTTTCTTTGTCATTATATTCCCTTACATGAAGATATATCTGTTTGTGAACTTGGTAACTTTCGGTAACTCTCCATGAACAAAAAGAACAGCGTCTCTTTTTAGATGTTATGGTCTGCAGTTTGGGCTACCCTCCTGCTACAGTGAGACCAATCTTCCCCCAGCCCCCTCACTAAGCATGCTATTTCATTGGTCCCTCTGAACATTTCCAGAAACCTCTGTCATCATCTTTTGTTCTGTAGGGGTTCCCTGCCCGGTGGAGAAGGGTATTTAATTCTTGATTTTCTTCCATGCAAAACAGCATCTTTCAGTGGCTACTAAGAGCACATGTTTTCTTTGTGGCAGGGAATACATGTGATGACTGAACGTTGGGCTAGATGGAGCCTCGAACATAGCTTGGTCCTGATCAAGCGTATAAATTCTGATGATTACAAATAGGTACATTTTGGGTTTCTGTGATGTTTCATAAATATAATTATGTGAAACTCTTTAAGAATTCAGTTATAAAAGCAGTAATCAGTTAACCTCTGTTTGGGGCTGCCGTATCCAATATTGTAATGTGAACAGATGATTAAATAGAGATAATTTTGCCAAATGATTAATTTGCTATATTTCCTCCTATAACTTTAACAAATAGACATTTTCTAAGTACAGCACATTTTCTTTAGGTCCATGTTATTGCTAGACCTTCATCAAGTTGAGAGAGAGCCTTCCTGGCATTCTTCAGTTACCATTGCCTATCTGACAGAGTAGCAAAATGAATTTCATCTGCAAATAGGTTTCAAAATAATGGTTCTTCTAAACAGAGCATAGTTATCCGCCATATGAAAGTTGGATCGTATAATGACCCTCTCACCCTCTGATACCTCTAAAAATATATGGGTACTAATAGCATTGCTATTATTCTGGTGGAAGTAATAGGTTAGAAGGACAGTGGGGGTTTTACCCAAGCTAGAAGTGAATAAAGAGATAGGAGATGCTGTTCAGCTTATAGTGCCAAGAATTAGTGCTCTGGGTAAAATGCACATTTATTATCTTCTTGACACCGATTGAAAGGGACATCAGAGTAATTACAAGTCCTAACACATATCATGGTTATAAAATGTTTCTAAGATTGTGAAGTGTACAAATGGCACAGCTTGTCCCTACCTATTACCTGAAAACTAGTTCTAAGAAATGACTCTAGGTTATTATCTGCCAGGAGGATTGAAAGTTGAATATGACATCTTGAATTTCAGACATTAAGCCTCTGTAAAACTTCAGTATAGCCATAGATACTTTTTAAAGCAGTAACAAAAAGAAATTTAAAAGATTTTCTGGTAGATTGTTTTAAGTATACATCTTATATTTTGAATACATCTTATATTATTTGCTGTGCAGTAAGTAGTATTGACTATATACAAGTAAAATATTCTACAGTTTTGGAAAAAGGAAAGCTTTTCTCTTTTATAAAAATCATAACATATTCTTTAAAATGTTTTTTTGAGATTGAATTTTGGGAATCTGTTATGTGAAATCGTAATGTATTTTGATATTGTTTAAAAATGTGTTTACTGTATTTCTACTCATAGCTGTATAAATGTTCATGCACTGATCAAAGTAAATTATTGTAAAGCTATAATTTATAATCTTTCTTATATTTAAAATATGACTCCTTAAAATAAACTTTTCATGAAAAAATTTTTTTATCATAAAAATTTGGGGTTTTAAATGTTAGGCTTTTTGTTTAAATGATTCAGGGGATAACACATGTAATTGTTTAGGTCTTTATGTTTTTAATACATCATTGGTATATTTTTTTTCTCAGTGTATTTTTTCCTCAATGAAAATCCCAAAATTATGTGGTTTGATTCAGTAAAAATACAAGAGATATGCACTGCCGGGGTACTCTAAGATAAAATAGTCATAATCTTTTTCTGTTTATTAGATGGAGGTTTACCCATGGTGACATTTCTTATTCAACCAATTTTATGGCAGTAGTTTCCAAACAATAGTGTAAGTAGAAGAAATAATCAGCTTATAACTCTTAGGTAGTTATGCCTTTTGGATTCATTATCTCCTTGATGCAGTTTGAAGGCCCTATCAGAGCTGTTAGAAATCCTTAAAAATATGCTAATTTCATATGTTTGGGGTGGAGTCCAGGAATCTGCGTTTTGACCCATTCTCCAGATGGTTCCAACGGAAGTGAATCATGGACCTTTACTTTGAAGTCTCTGAAGGTCATGGACTAGCATTGGGTAGGAATGATAGATACGACTTCAAGAACTTACCATCTGTCAAGGTAAGCAGAGACCTAAAAGAGCTCTCAAAACAATTAGGTAAGTGCTAAAATGGATATAAAATAGTATGGGAAGAAGCTGTAGATGATAGTAAGATTTCTTTTAATTTCACCAAGTGGGTGATTTTCTAAATGTAACTTGGTATGCCAGAAGAATTTGTTCTTGGAGAAGGAGACTTCCCAATTGGTGCACTGTGGATTAACCCATGTGATAGTTTTGTCTCAGTTTACATGCAGTATTTGATACTTCCCATTGATACAAATAGTATTGGCTATTTATCTATCTCTTACTAGGTATTTTATTCTCTTCTAGTTTTGTAGATGAGGATCCTCTTAGTGGTTTTTAGAGTGGAATTGACATGCATGATAAGATTGATCTCAATGGAAATAACTTCAGTGGGTACTGTAGTTTTAATTATGGAGAAGCTAAGCTTCTAAAAATGCTACTTGAACTCTCGTGTAGATTTTTCTCTTAGTGAGGTTCCTTCATGTAGGGGGTAGAGTGAATATGATTCATGCTTCATTATCTTCTTATGTGCCACCCAAAAATATGTTGACATAATATTTATGATTAAAAAAAATTGTAGATCCAGTGAGTTTAATTTAGCTTTGAAAAAGTTTCTCTAGGGGCTCTGGATGGCTCAGTCAGTTAAGCATCTGGCTCTTGAGTTTTTGGTTCAGGTCATGATCTCATGGGTCATGAGTTTGAGCCCTGCATCAGGCTCTGAGCTGACAGTGCGGAGCCTGCTTGGGATTATTTGTCTGCCTCTTCTCTGCTCATGTTTGCTCATGCTCTCTCTCAAAAATAAACATAAAAAAAAAGTTCCTCTAAGTTTGAATTCTTACCCACTTTTCCAGGTAAGTTGTTATAAAAATAATTTGATTTTATTTTTATAGGTTTCCAGTGTAGGATAGGTTAGGTGTGGGAAATGAAAATGGGAACATTGCAGCCATGTTCTTGCAATGTTCTTCCCTCCTCTCCACTGCGCATCCCTTCCTGGCTTCTTCTTTACCCACCCTCTATCCATGGGGGGTTCCTCAGGCCCAGACCTGGGTTCTGTCCCCTTTTCTACCCTCTTCTTGGAAGACTCATCTATTCCCATGGCTTTCAGCATTTTTACAGTTACAACTCCTAGATATATATCTTAACATTTTGGATTGCTCTTCTGAGATTTATATTCAGATATCAACTGCTTTCTTGACCTCTCCACTTGTGTGTCAGAACTTTAACGTGTTCAGGATGAAGCTAATTTTAAAGTCTTATTTTCCTTAATTTTCTCTGACAGGAAGTGACATCATAATTCGCTTCATTGTTTCTTTCTTCACCTACTGTACCTAATTCATCTGTCTCCCAAATGTCTACTTCTTTCTAGTTTCACTGTCCCCTGTTTCATCCATGCCTCATTTCCATCTGGGCTGCTGCTTCAGGCTCTGCATTGGCTCTTCCATCTTCCATTCTTGCCTTCCTCCAGTTTAGGTTTTACCTAGTAATGGGAGTGCTCTGAAAACATTGATTACAGGACATAAGTGTTCAGCTTTCTTGAAAGTGAAGATGTCAGGGTCTTAATGTTTTTCTTCTCTGGAAGGGCTTGACCTTATGCTCATTTTTGTCTTTGAGGGAAGGGGCACTGGTTTTTGGATGATTCAGCTTCTACTAAAGGGCACACAGAGGCTAAAGGCTATGGGGGTGTATGTGTGTGAGTGTGTTGGGGAAGGTGGGGGGAGAAAGGTCCAAACAGGAAGATTGTGCCTTGTTTTCCTGCAGACTTGTTATAGCTAGATGGAGTGTTAGAGCAACAGGGGCAAGAGCCTTCCAAAGATTCCTGCTGTCTCCTTATTGCAGAGGCAGTAAGACTCCCAGTCAGGGGTGATGTTTGAGCACCCAGGACCCTTGTCGAAGCCTGAGTCATTGAGCAGAGCCCAGCAGCTTTCATAGAACCAGCACTTCCCGTCTCTTGTTTGTTTCTCTCATCAGTGTTTGGTGAGGACTTTTTTGTATGCAGTTTTGCCTACTGTTGTCCAGCAGGAGGGCTGTCACATCAGCTCAGGCCTCTGGCTTATTCCTGTGGGTTCCCTGCTCTAGGCTCTTTTTTTTTCATTTGGTAATGATGTGACCCACATATAAACCTGAGAAGAGAGAGATGGTCCCTTGGATACGCCTAGTGGAGTGGTGGGGAAAGCCTTTGCTTTTGTACCAGCACAAGACTTTTCACAGGGACATGGGCAAATGACCCTTTCTGCTACATGTTAATGGGATCACACCACCCTCCTTCAGGCTCTTTACAGCGGCCTCCAGAGCCCTGCCCACCTCATTGCCACACTTCCTCCACGTGTATGCTCTGGTTACACGGAACTTTTTTTCACTTTTCACTTTTCACCAAGCACTTCCTTTCTTAGAGCTATTTCACTTTGTTTTCTCTTCCCTGAGCACTGTTCCTCCTATTTGCATGACTGTGTCCTTGTCATCCTTAAGTAATTAATTTAAATGGCATTTCTTTGGGGATGACGTTTTTGACCTTCTTCCTCCCTTTATTCTCTGTATTCTTGATTTCAGCCCTTGTTTGTTTTCACCCTAACACATCAGTATTTTAAATTGTTTCATTTTTCTTCTATATTCCCCACTTTAATATCAGTTTCTTGGCGGTGGGATTGTTTTTCTCTCTTACTGTTCTATCCCCAGCACTTGGCATGGAGCCTGGTATATATTAAACACTAACAAAATAATTACTAATAAGGAACTTCAAATGTTAATTGAGTGCCCACTGTGTGCTCAGTTGTTGGAAGTAGATCAATTCACCTAATCCTCAGCAAACCCCTGAGGAAGGCAACGATCATCTTCACTTTAAAGGTGAAGAAACAGGTCCAGAGAAATTAAATACCTTGCTCTAAGGCACATGTTTGGTTAGTGGCAGACAGGATTTGAACCCAGTTTTAAGTCCTGACACTCTCAACTTGATCCTGTTAATACTTTACCAGAGCAATGTTCTCACTCACTCAACTGAGGAAAGCTGTAGAGGGGATTAAACCCAGAGAACAAGGCTATAGGCTCACTTGGCTGCTGTCATCAGTCTGAGTAGGGAACAGGTATTCTGAGGGCAAGCCAAGAAGCGGACTTGAATGGCTAAGTGATGGATTTTATGTTACAAACCGTACGCTAAAGGATTTTAATGATTCTTTACAGTAAAAAAAATTGTGACTGGCAATAGTTAAGTCTAGATTAAAAACAAACAAAACAAACATTGTAGTCACTGGCATAATAAATTCTTGCTGATGTAACTAAAAGAAAAAAAAAAAAAAGATTAAGAAAGTTCCTGACCATATCTTGGAGAATGAAGACTGGCTTTGAAATCCTTCAAATCTGGTTAAAGTGATTTTATGGTTTAATTGTTTTGCTTTGAGTTGTGGGTATTTTGCTTCTGGAGTCATTATTGTTTATGTTCCAGAAAACTAAGGGGTGAGTGCTGTGTTCTTTAGTGTTTTTTTTTAAATCATTGTTTCACAAATTTTTTAAAAGCAGCTTATTACCAAATGCTTTGTGTACCATTTACTGTTTGAAAATGTCATTAGCATTTGAGGTTTCATGGAACATGGAATATCACCATTAACCATTTTTAAGACTAAGATACTTGAATTCTGAGACATGAATTGAGAAGTTACGTTACTCAGAAGCCCATTTCTAGACAAAAATTCTAATTTGTGGGTCAAAGAGGTGAGTTTATAGAGATGATTATAAATTTCCTGAATATATTCCCTGCTCAGCTTTCTATACATAAGAGTGGTCAGTTTCAACATATTATGAGTTGATGAATAGGGAATATTTGTGAGGCTTCCTTCAATATTAAACCCAAAGTAAGACTGTAACTGTGGTAATGAAAAAAATGAAGTCAATCATATGTCTTTCCAGAGATCAAATGTTCATTTGTAATTTGGACAGGTTTATTGAATTCCTTGTTAAAGGAGGTCCAGGGAAATTCTGAAGAAGGTATATTGACTTAAATAGAATTAAGTGGCATTTTCAGGACTGATCATTCTAAAATTCTATGGAGTGTGTCTGTGACTCTCCTTTTTGAGTTTTTTGATAAACACTTTAATCACCTTGGTATAATGTTTTAAAATAATTAGTTTCCAGAAAGTTTCTTCCAGGTGATCTAGTGCTTAGGAGGAGACCGCCCAGCTCTCTACCACCTTGTCACCTGACAGAGGGAATTCACTAGGCAATTTAAAAAATTTACATTCTCTGACCAGTAGGTGGCACTGCCTGCCCTCGGGACTACCTCAAGTCTATCTGTCTCTTATGCAACTAACCTTCCATACCAACTTAGCTGTTTTGTATTCTTCTTGTATCTGTTCTGACTTGTCCAGCCTGACTTTTGAGGTCATTTGTGATTTCACTAAGGATAGCTTTTTGACAGTGCAAGTGTCTTTGATACCTGGACAGTTTCTTCTCAGAATCTGGGGGATTATATCTTCTGGTCTGGGAGAGTGTTCAGAGTGAATGACTAATTCTGCAAAACCAACCAAGGCTCCTTGAGATCTGAGAGGCGAATAAATGACTGAGCACTGAAGTACTGTAGGAGGTGATTATGGTTAATATCCTGTGAAAGTTATAGATGGCTTCATACCAAGCATAAAATTAAATAGGTACATTAAAAACTTTAAAACCTTATTCATGACTTCAAAACTTTTAAATAAGTTTTAAGCAAATAGTTAATTGTGAATTTGTTCTTTCCCTGAATAAATAAAGCAAGTTGAGCTTCTTTATATTTAGTAATTAATATTGTGTGATAATTCACATCATGAAAAAAACCATGGAGATAGAATTCTGGCCAGACATTGATTTCATATGTTACTGTTTCGACGACTGTCATTTGAACTAACTTTTCTCCTCTCTAATGTTTTTTTACATTTAAGTAATTTGCCAATACTTCTGAGTTATAATATCTTGTACTTATAGGATATTTTCCCCTTCTTAAATGTATATCAGATCTATTATCAACTGATGTTATTCAGGACCCATTAGCTATAGCTAAATGACATTTGTTAGAAATAAGAGTTTTAAAAGTTGGGATTGTAATAATTTCCTATAATTATAATTGAACTGCTTCCTTATAGGCATACTTGTCAATTCAGGCCCAGGGTCTATATGCATGATTTCCTGCTGCTGTATGGAGTATACTTGCCCATGAAAGAAGCAACTGAATCACAAATCAACACCCTCAATTAAAAATATTTTATCTAGGCTTTATAACTGGTCACAGGGAATAGTAGAGATGCAAAAGCAAAGGTGAACTTGGAAGGAATCAGTGGCTTCTAGAGAATTTCCCTTTATTAGACCTCCTGAAAAGCCCTGTTGTAAGCATTGGTCTTATGTTAAATGTCCAAATTCTTCATGTTGCGTTGATAGTAAGGATTTCATAATCTCTGGAATTTAGTAATTCCAGGAAAAGCGTGGACAATTAGATGGTGAATGTCAGCCATTAGTCTATTGTTGGATTCCTTAATCTAGCTGATTTGTGGCTCATTTTTGCACTTATGTTTGTTTTCTCTGTCCACAGTGTGTTTTATTAAGTATGGCATGTTCCACATGGTTGGAACCAAATATCCAAACCAAATGTTAGACTTGGATTTCACTAGCCTGTGAAAGACCATGTCTCTGATTGACACTTGCAGGAGTCTATCTATGTACCTCATTTTCTGCAGATCTGGAGGATTTTGGTTCATTTCTTCAAGGGCACAAACAGTCTGCACTTTGAGCTTCAGTCTCCATTGTCCTGGAGAGTGTGTGCCTCTCCTGATCGATGACCTGGGACCTCTCATTGTCCCTGGGTCTCTGTAAGTTGAATTTTATATAAAACCTGGCTGCATTTCAAGGACAAGAGATGCAAAACAAACTTCCATGCTGTTCTGCCATCTTGGCCCCTCCCCTGAATTTTATATAAAATCATCCTATTAGTCAGGATTCAGTTACAGAGAACACAATCTGCTGTACTGTTATAAGCAGAAAGTAATGTAATCTAGGTTACCAAGTAGGCCCCCAAATTGTTAGCACTCCAGAGAAGCCTCTAAGCTGAGGGAGGTAGGCACAAGGATGAATTCCCAAAGTCTTGCTGCCCAACTGGGTTGCTAATGGAGCTGCTGCCATGGTCTGGAAGCTGTTCTGCTAAATCTTTTTTAAAAAAATTCTTTTTAATGTTTATTTTTGAGAGAGAGAGAGAGTGAGTATGGGGAGGGGGAGGGGACAGAGAGAGGGAGACACAGAATCTGAAGCAGGCTCCAGGCTCTGAGCTGTCAGCACAGAGCCTGATGTGGGGCTTGAACTCAGGAACTGTGAGAACCTGAGCCAAAATCGGACACTTAACTGACTGAGCCACCCAGGCACCCTGTTTCAACTAAATCTTTAGCAGCTCTGGAGCCATATCACTTCTGCTGTATCTGCCTTCTGAATTCAAATCTTGAGTGCACATGAGTGGCAGAACTTAAATCATATCCAGAATCTGTAGCTGCAAAAGACCCTGAGGTAAAAAGTTTTTTTTTGTCCACTGTAGTATCAGAAGGATAACGCAGCAAGATTGGAATAGATGTTGAGCAAGCCAATCCAAAATATTTGCTACTACCAATAGTCTATATTTAAGTCAGACTTATTTTAAGCAACCCAGCTTACTTCCCTAATTGGGAAAAACCAGCCAGCCTTTTTTGGCATGTAAGCAGACAGCCAGAACATGATTGGTAAACTATTTTTTAAAATTCATGCTGTCTTTTAAAAATAAAATCGGTGGAGCACCTGGGTGGCTCAATCAGTTGAGTGTCTGACTCTTGGTTTTGGCTCAGGTCATCATTCCAGGGTCATGGGATCAGGTTCCATGCTGAGTGTGGAGCCTGCTTAAGATTCTCTCTCTCCCTCTGCACCAAGCCCCCCCCCCCCCCCCCCCCAGCTCATGTGCTCACTCGTGCTCTCTCTCTCAAATAAGATAAAATAAAGTAAAATCAAATCAAATCACTGGCTAACATATTTTGTTGAAGCTTGTGTGAAAGTTGGTGAAATGGGCATAGGATAAAACAGTACCACCCTGCAGATCCCATTGCCTTGAGACAAAACAATCTACATTAGAAGATTTTATTCTTGAAAATAAAAAAGTAAAAGCTTTATAGATTAATTGTTGAGTTGTGTGGTATGAGAACTTGTTGGTGCATTCTTTTCTCTGAATTTCTGCAAGGCTGCTGATTAGTTTTGGGCTCAGTGGGCAATCATCCGCTGTAATTTTCTTTCATTTGTATTTTGCTTTCTCTACTGGGTGAATGTTCCAACTTTCTTTTCCTTTAAAAAAAAATCCTTTGTTCCTACACAAATGGTGGTTTGCTTGAAAGAATTTTATTAGGTTTACTTCATTATTATAGAGTGTCTCAGTGAAAAGGATATAAGACAAATCATATTAAGGAACTGATAGACTGTTAATTGATCTAAATGAACAAATGAGCTTTTTTGCCTCTTGTCTATGCTGAAGCATCTTTTCAATGGATTACATATTACTTTCCAAATTGGATTTTATAAGTAATGCTAAATGGTAGTGATTTTTTCCTTTATTTGTGCTAAGAACTGATCTAAGTGAACACTTATTCTTCTTTAATTATTTTAGTCACTGACTCTTAATTCCATCCCTGATTGGTTGGTTGTTAAGGCACTACACTAGTTTAGACATTTTCATAAGTGTTTTCATTTTTGTTTTAAAAAATTGTAGATAATTAATGTTTTAAATGTTCTGTACACTGAGAAATTAATGCTGCTGGAAGTCTCTTGGCTCTAAGATATAAAGGTGAGTGAAAATATCATGGTTATATCTTTTAATGTGCAAACAAGCTCTGCACTTAGAATTTCATTTTGGCTAGAAAATGTTATAGAATGTATAACATCTTCAGTTTTTGCAAAAGTCTGGGATTTTCTAAGCCTGTCCTTCTTGCAGTATAGTGGTAAAGTCTTTTGTATCTAATTACATCAGATTCTTTTTCCTTCTTTTCTTTTTTTTTTTTTAATTTTTTTTAACGTTTATTTATTTTTGAGACAGAGACAGAGCATGAACGGGGGAGGGTCAGAGAGAGGGAGACACAGAATCTGAAACAGGCTCCAGGCTCCGAGCTGTCAGCACAGAGCCGGACGCGGGGCTCGAACTCACAGACCGTGAGATCGTGACCTGAGCTGCAGTCAGACGCCCAACCGACTGAGCCACCCAGGCGCCCCTTTTTCCTTCTTTTCCAGTTCAGATTATTTCATCATCTGCAACAGAGAGAAATAGTTAATGCATGTAAACATATCAAATTAAGTCATACATTAAAAAATGGTAGAGAAAAATGGCTCATAATGGGAGATGATATTGCATAATGAAATATTACATAAGGAAATGGAAGTCATATAGACTTGGGTGCTAGACTAGCTCCACTTACAGGTTAAATTACTTCTCCGGCATTCCGTTTCTTCATGTTTTAAATGGGGAATAATAATATTTACTTGTCGTGAGGTCCTTGCAAGGATTACATAGATAATATACCTAAAACACTTAACATATTATTTGGAACATAGTAAGTATTTAGTAAGTTTATTGTTGTTGGTACACATCCAGGGTTTTCACACGCTGGTAGAGAGGTTCCTGAATATGATAGGAGCTAGGTAGAAGTGCCTGATATGCTTTCTCCTACCTCCCCATTTCAATAATCTTGAAGAATGTTGACAACTGTAATATTCAGCAACAATCTGCCCTACTTGAGAAGGAATTTATGCCATATGTAAAATACGTAATTTTCTGGAAAAAAATTACCCAAATTGATTCAATGTGAGTAGAAAACCTGAATAGTTCAATCACCATGGAGGAATTAATTCCCTTCATCTACTGAATGACTCTGTGCAGACAGAAAATGCGAGTTTTTTATTTTTGGAAAAAGATAATTTCTATTTTATAGTAACTATTATAGAGCATTGAGACATGCTGAAATTCTATCAATTACTTTATGAGTGTCACATAGTGCTGCTGTACAACTTAAGATTTGAATACTTGAACAGAGATTTGGATAAAAATATCATCTTGATGGGATATCATTGGAATACTGTATTCAAAATGCATTGAATGACATGAGAAAATGTATAATGTTCATTTAGAAAGGAGGGCTTGTAACTTTATATTCAGCAGGATCCATTTTGTTAATAACATATTTTTCCCTTTTAAGTATTTATTTTAATGCCAGTTGGTTAAAGTACAGTGTTATATTACTTTCAGGTATACAATATAGTGATTCAACAATTCCATACATCACCCAGTGCTCATCATGAAGAATGCATTCCTTAATCTCCATCACCTATTTAGCCCAGCCCCTCATGCCCCTTACCCCATTCTGGTAATCATCAATTTGTTTTCTATAGTTAAGAGTGCTTCTTGGTTTGCCTCTCTCTTTTATTCCCCCTTTGTTCATTTATTTTGTTAAATTCCACACATCAGTGAGATTGTATAGTATTTGTCTTTCTCTGACTGACTTATTTTGGTTAACATAATGCTCGGTAGCACCATCCAGGTTGCAAATGGCAGGATTTCATTCTTTTTTATGGCTGAATAGTATTCCATTTTATAAATATACCGCATCTTCTTTATCCATTCATCAATTGATGGAAACTTGGGTTGCTTCCATATCTTGGCTATTGTAAATAACGCTGCTATAAACACAAGGATGCATGTATCCTTTTGAATTAGTGATTTTTGTATTCTTTGGGTAAATACCCAGTAGTGCAATTCCTGGATCATAGGGTAGTTCTATTTTTGAAGAACCTCCACACTGTTTTTCATAGTGGCTGCACAGTTTGCATTCCCACCAATAGTGTAGTTGGGTTCCTTTTTCTTCATCCTCGCCAGCACCTGTTGTTTATTGTCATTAATTTTAGCCATTCTGACGGGTGTGAAGTGATATTGTAGTTTTGATATGTATTTCCCTAATGATCAGTGATGGATTCATCTTTGGAAAAATGTTTATTCATGTCTTCTGCCCATTTTTAAATTGGATTATTCATTTTGGGGTGTGAGTTTTGGAAGTTTTTTGTACATTTTGGACACCAACTCTTTTCAGATACATCATTTGCAAATATCTTCTCCTATTTCCTAGGTGGCCTTTTAGTTTTGTTGATTCCTTCGCTGTGCAGAATTTTTTATTTTGATGTATTCCCAACAGTTTATTTTTGCTTTTGTTTCCCTCGCCTTAAGAGACATATCTAGAAAAAGTTAAAAAAAAATATATATATAAGGCAGTAATATAAATACTAACAATAGTAAAATCTAAGTAGTACAATTGTGGGTGACTTTGTTCTTTCTTGTACCTTTGTTTTCCAAATCTCAACAATGATTATGCATTATTTCCATACTCAGAAAAGGAACACTATTCAAAATGGAGACAGTGGCTGTATCAAAATATAGTCATGAAGGATATGATAAAACTTACAATATTAAAAAAAAAAGATTTAGACAATTTCACATGGCTAACTTTGTCTTTAGAGAGATTTGGGAAGTTTCTCCTTTTAATTTTTTCTTCATTTTCTAACTAGTCCCTTCCCTTCCCTTAAAAAATTAAAATGAATTTTTTAAGCAAATGAATTGTATCTGTGGAAGATACTGTGGAGGAACTGAATTTGGGATATAACAATTTTCTCTAGGTGATGAATGGGCTTTCTGTTTTAATTTTTTGGTCTGTTTCCCATAATGTGACAAAAATGGAAGAAGCCTCGTTTATTGAAAATTCAAAAGCAGATAACTTCTATTGAAAGTTTAAGGTATGAACCCAAATTCAATAAATTAGAAAATGCTGTTAGACATTTAAAAATGACTTAATATAGCAAACAGGAAAATTCTATATGTAACTTGGGTTTTGTTTCTGAGCTAACGAACTGAATTTTAAGCTACAGAGGCTTGCCCAAAGTAGACACACAAATAGTACATGAAAAAAATTGTTTTAAAGCTTTATTAATTTATCTTCCACTTACCTTATGCTCTAAAGAGATTTCATCTGTAAGAATTCTAGAGTATTGTCCTTTTTGTTCTTAGAATTAACTGATAATATCCTCTTTACTACATAAGATAATTGTAAATTTCTCAATATTCTAACTTTAAAAACCTATATTACTTGAATTTCAAAACTGTTTGGTAGTATAAGGATTGTTTGAAGGTTCTATTAGGAATTTTTGGATAATATTGGTCACATATATTAATTGCTATTAAGAAATATATTAATTTTAGGTTTTACTTTGTTGAGAGGAAATAAAACTTAAATAATATTTAATAAATACTTAAATGTAACAATTTAATAATAAAATATTCAAATTGTGAAGATACTGTGAAGGGGAAAATCACTTGAGATTTTAATATCCAAAGATAAACATTGTTAATATTTTATTGTGCATACTGCCAGGAGTGTTCCTGTTTGTTTACTTATGTATTTTAACAAATTGTGATCATGCTCAATATGGTGCTTTAGATCTTGACTTTTTCATTTAACAGTATAGGTGTTTCTAATGTCACAGATGTTTTTCCACAACATGATTTTGCTCATTAAATATTATTCCCTCTGATATCATAATTTATATACACTGAAAATTGAGGTTTTTAAAATAGCTTGCCAGTATTGTAAATAACACGGTGATACAGTTTTCTTTTTTCCATTAAAGGAATACAAAATCACTTAAAGATATACAAATATAAAAAAATCTATCAATTTATTAGAAGAATGATTTTTAAATTACTTTCTCTAAAAACTTAAGGTATAAAACAGAAAACCTGATTTTTTAATTTATTTTTATAAATTTATAGACTGAAGGAAGATATATGAGAGAACTAATTCTAAGGTATATTTCAGAAATTATAAAAAGGCCTACTAGAAAGAATAATGGGGTAAGCAGACTTCTAAGATGGTTCCCCCCCATTGGTATTTGTGTCCTTGTATAATTTTCTCCCCTTGAGTGTGGGGTGGACTTAATGACTTCGTTCTAAGCAATGGCTATGGCAAAGGTGTGGGGTGTTACTTCTATGATTCAGTTACAAAATTTTGTGACTTCCACCTTGCTACAAGATCCTCTTTGTTGTCTTGGCCTGCATACTTTGATAAAATAGCTACTCCGTTGGAGAGGCACATGTGGCAAGGAAATGACAGAAATTTGTGGCCAGCAGCCAGCAAGATATTGAGATTTTTATTTTTAGTCCAACACCCTGTGAGGAACAACTGCCCACAAACACTGAATGAATTTGGGAGGTTGAATCTTCAGATGAGACTGTAAATCCTGGCCAACTTCTTGACTGAGGGACAATGAATCACAGGATCCAGATAAGCTGTGCCCAGACTCATGAATCCTAAAAACTGTGAGATAATTGTGCATTATTACAAATTGCTTAGTTTTGGTGTATATTGTTACATTGCATTAGAAAGTAATACAGAATTTAATTAGAAAGAAGGGACAAGAAGAAATTCAAAGATCAAGGGAGGGGGCAAGATGGTGGAGCAACATGGAAGCTTTTTGTGTCTCTTTCTTCCCTGAAGTTTAGCTAGGTCAACACCAAACCATCTTGCACACCTAGAAAATTGATCTGAGGATTAACTCAACAATTGGCATAACGTGAACCAAAGAACTTGGCAGCTATGCAGTGCACAAAGAGGTGAACTGAGGGGGAGAGAAGCCACGGAGGGTAGGTATCTGTTTTTTGCTTGCAGAGAGAGGACAGAGATGGGGGAGAGTACAGAAAAAGTACTCCCCCCACACACACCTGAAAGCAGCTGGAGAGAAAGAGAAAGAGTGGAAACACCCATAAGGGACTGAACAAGAAAGGGAGAAAGGAGGTTTGGATACCATTAAGATCAATGAACAGGGGAGCACAGAGTCTGCAGCTCTGTAGTTCGATACCTGGCAGAGCTCTGGTGGGAAGGGTGAATCTCCAGGAGCAGATAGTGAAGTCTGAGGGGTCCTCAGGCCACATAGGGAGAGGCAGTTCCCCTGCTGAGAGGACATTTGATACAGGCTGTGTGGCCTCCCCACAGGCAAAGGTCCCAGTGGGCCCTGGAGAACAGCCACGTTTGCTGGTTTTGAAATAAGAATATTAACAGGCAATGAAACTTGATGTCAGATGTGTGTTGTGATTTACCATAATTCCTGAAATGCTGCTGCTACATGACTGCGTGAACTTTTCATGGGGTGGGCTGGCACCTAGCTGCAGTCTCTGGACATCTGCAGTGGTGTAGTCATGAGAGTGTTCCCAGGGGTGGGCCAGCACCCCACCATTGCTTGGTGAGACCCTCCTCCAGAGGGTCTGAGCACATCAAAGCTGCAGGGCCCTCTGAAGTGAGGGATTTATAAACACAGCCTCATCTGAGATAAAACTCTGGACAGAGGTACCATCTGGTAGGCTGATGACTTGGTCACGGACAGGGTAGAAATGGGGAGTAGATAGAGGACAGAGACAAAGGGGAGGGGTGTTTGATTGCTGGTTGGCAAGAGCACAGAGTTCTGATGCTAGAGACTGGGTAGCTGGGTGACTTCATTTTCACCTCTGCCATGCAAGCGCGTATATGTGCTACAACAATCCATCCCGGTAAGCTATGCAGCACCATCTAGTGGAGAATTGAGCCATTACACCAAGCCCCATCCAGCTGTGCCAGCCATACTCTGGAGGAACACTCCAAGTCTCTCCACCTACTTAGTTTATGATGTATAAAATGATTCATAGGGGCGCCTGGGTGGCGCAGTTGGTTGAGCGTCCGACTTCAGCCAGGTCACGATCTCGCGGTCCGTGAGTTCAAGCCCCACGTCGGGCTCTGGGCTGATGGCTCAGAGCCTGGAGCCTGTTTCCGATTCTGTGTTTCCCTCTCTCTCTGCCCCTCCCCCGTTCATTCTCTGTCTCTCTCTGTCCCAAAAATAAATAAACGTTGAAAAAAAAAAATGATTCATAGTTTGACTTCTAGGGGAAACTGGATGTAATTTCAATCGTATTCCATTCTGTTCACTGGTCCATCTATTCAAAATTTTTTTCCTTCTTGAATACAGAAAGAGAAAAAAACTTATTTTTTGTTTTTATAAAGATTTCTTTAATTTTTTTCCATATTTTGTATATCCTTAAGATTCTATATCAATTCATTCTATTGTATTCATGTATTCTGAAATTTTCAAATATTTTCCTTTTTTTCTCTTTTTCCTCTGTTCTATCAAGCAGCTTTCAACAATCACACCAAAATACACCTAGGATATAGCATCTTTTATTTGATTTTTTTGTGTTTCTAATTTCTATTTTATTTTTCTCCCTCCAAAATGATAAAGGAATTCACCCCAAAAGAACAGGAAGAAATGACAGCCAGGGACTTAACACAGATACAAGCAAGATGTCTGAACCAGAATTTAGAATCACAATAATAGGAACGATAACTGGGGCTGAAAAAAGTATAGAATCTCTTTCTGCGGAGATAAAAGAGGTAGAATCTAGTCAGGACAAAATTAAAATGCTATAACTGAGATGCAGTCTTGAATGGATGCCATGGTGGCAATGATGGGCAAAGCAGAGCAGCGAATCAGCGATATAGAGGACAAACTTATGGAGACTAACGAAGCAGAAAAAAAGAGAGGAAACTAAGGCAAAAGAGCACAACATAAGAATTAGAGAACTCAGTGACTCATTAAAAAGGAATAGCATCCAAATCATGGGGGTCCTAGAAGATGAAGAGAGAAAAAGGGATAGAAGGGTTATGTGAGCAAATCATAGCGGAAAACTTTCCTAACCTGGGAAAGACACAGACCTCAAAATCCAGGAAGCACAGAGAACTCCCATTAGATTCAACAAAAACCAACCATCACCAAGGCATATGGTAGTCAAATTCACAAAATACACAGACAAGGGAAGAATTATGAAAGCAGCAAGGGAAAAAGAGTCCTTAACCTACAAGGGAAGACAGATCAGGTTTGCAGCAGACCGATCCACAGAAACCTGGCAGGCCAGAAAGGAGTGGCAGGATATATTCAATGTGCTGAATCAGAAAAGTATGCAGCCAAGAATTCTTTATTCAGCAAGGCTGTCATTCAAAATAGGAGGAGAAAAAATTTCTCAAAAACTAAAGGAGTTCATGACCACTAAACCAGCCCTGAAAGAAATTTTAAGGGGGACTCTCTGAGGGGAGAAAAGATGAAACAGAGAACAAGAGCAACAAAGACTAGAAAGAACCAGAGAACACCACCAGAAACTCCCAACTCTACAGGCAGCACAATGGCACTAAATTCATATCTTTCAGTACTCACTGTAAATGTCAATGGACTAAATGCTCCAATCAAAAGACATAGGATATCAGAATTGATAAGAAAACAAGATCCATCTGTATGCTGTTTACAAGAGACCCATTTTAGACCTAAAAACACCTTCAGATTGAAAATAAGTGGATGGAGAACCATCTGTTATGCTAATGGTCACCAAAAGAAAGCAGGAGTAGCCATACTTATATCAGACAATATAAATTTTTTAAATTTTTTAATGTTTTTTTTATTTTTGAGGCAGAGAGTATGAACAGGGGAGGGTCAGAGAGAGGGAGACACAGATCCGAAGCAGGCTCCAGGCTCTGAGCTGTCAGCACAGAGCCCGACGTGGGGCTCAAACTCATGGTCCGTGAGATCATGACCTGAGCTGAAGTCGGATGCTTAACTGAGCTACCCAGGTGCCCCAACAATATAAATTTTAAAATAAAGACTGTAACAAGAGATGAAGGGCATTATATCATAATTAAAGGGTCTATCCACCAAGAAGACCCAACAATTGTAAACATCTATGCCCCCAACGTGAAGGCACCTAAATATATAAATCAATCACATACAGAAACTCATTGATAATACCATAATAGTAGGGGACTTCACCCCACTTATAGCAATGGGCAGATCATCTCAACAGAAAATCTACAAGGAAACCATGGCTTTGAGTGACACACTGGACTGGATGAACTTAACATATATTCAGAACATTTCACCCTAAAGAAGCAGAATACACATTCTTCTTGAGTTCACATGGGACGTTCTCCAGAATAGATCACATACTGGGACACAAATCAGCCCTCAACAAGTATAAAAAGATTGAGATCATATCATGCATACTTTTCAGACCACACTGCTATGAAACTCCAAATCAACCACAAGGAAAAATTTGTAAAGATGACAAATACTTGGAGACTAAAACATCCTACTAAAGAATGAATGGGCTAACCAAGAAGTTAAAGAGGAAATTAAAAAGTACATAGAAGCAAATGAAAATGATAACACCACAGCCCCAAACCTCTGGGATGCAGCAAAGTCAGTCATAAGAGGGCAGTATAAAGCATTCCAGGCTTTCCTAAAGAAGGAAGAAATGTCTCAGATACACAGCCTAACATTACACCTTAAAGAGCTGGAAAAAGAACAGAAAATAAAGCCTAAAACCAGCAGAAGAAGGGAAATAATAAAGATTAAAGCAGAAATAAATGCTACTGAAATAAAAAAACAGAACAGTCAATGAAACCAGGAGCTGTTTCTTTGAATTAACAAAATTGATAAACCCCAACCAGTTTGATTAAAACAACAACAAAAGGACCCAAATAAGTAAAGTCAAGAATGAGATCACAACCAACACTGCAGAAATGCAACCAATAAAAGAATATTATGAGCAGTTATATGCCAATAAATTGGGCAATCTGGAAGAAATGGACAAATTCCTAAAAACATATAAACTACCAGAACTGAAACAGGAAGAAATGGAAAATTTGAACAGACCCTTAACCAGTAAAGAAATCGAATTAGTAATCAAAAATCTCCCAACAAACAAGAGTCCAGGGCTGGATGGCTTTCTGGGAGAATTCTACCAATCATTTAAAGAAAAGTTAACATCTATTCTTTTGAAGCTGTTCCAAAGATATGAATGGAAGGAAAACTTCCAAACTCATTCTGTGAAGCCAGCATTACCTTGATTTCAGACAAAGACCCCACTGAAAAGGAGAACTACAGACCAATTTCCCAAATGCACATGGATGCAAGCATCCTCAATAAGATATTAGCCAACCAGATCCAACAATACATTGAAGAATTATTCACCATGACCAAGTGAGATTTATACTTGGGTGGAAGGCTGGTTCAATATATGTAAAACAATCAATGTGATACATCACATCAATAAAAGGAAGGACAACCACATGATCCTCTCAATAAATGCAGAGAAAGCATTTGCCAAAATACAGCATTCATTCTTAATAAAACCCCCCAAAAAAGTAGAGATAGAAGGATCATACCTCGAGATCATAAAAGGCATATATGAAAGACCCACTGCTAATATCATCCTCAATGGGGAAAAACTGTGAGAGCTTTCCTCCTAAGGTCAGGAACATGACAGGGATGTCCACTCTCGCCACTGTTATTCAATATGGTATTGGAAATCCTAGCCTCAGCAATCAGACAACACAAAGGAATAAAAGGCATCCAAATTGGCAAGGAGGAAATCAAACTTTCACTCTTTGCAGAAGACATGATACTCTATATGGAAAACCCAAAAGATTCCACCAAAAAACTTGTAGAACTGATCCATGAATTCAGCAAAATCACAGAATATAAAATCAATGCAAATCAGTTGCATTACTGTACACCAATTATGAAGCAACAGAAAGAGAAATCAGGGAGTCGATCCCATTTATGACTGCACCAAAAACCATAAAATACCTAGGAATAAATCTAACCAAAGGGGTGAAAAATCTGCACACTGAAAACTAGAAAGCTTATGGAAGAAATTGAAGAAAAAATATAAAGAAAATAAAGAAAAAAAATATTCTGTGCTCATGGATTGGAAGAACAAGTATTGTTAAAATGTCGATACTACCCAAAGCAATCTACATATTCAACGCAATCCCTATCAAAATAACACCACCATTCTTCACAGAGTTAGAACAAACAATTCTAAAATTTGTATGGAACCAGAAAAGACCCCGAATAGCCAAAACAATCCTGAAAAAGAAAACCAAATCTGGAGGCATCACAATCCCGGACTTCAAGCTGTATTACAAAGCTGAATCATCAAGACAGTATGGTACTAGGCAAGAACAGACACTCAGATCAATGGAACAGAATAGAGAACCCAGAAATGGACCCACAAAGGTATGGCCAACTAATTTTGAACAAGGTAGAAGAGAATATCCAATGGAATAAAGACAGTCTCTTCAGCAAATGGTACTGGAAAACTGGACAGTGACATGCAGAAAAATGAATTTGGACCGCTTCCTTACACCATACCCCAAAATAAACTCAAAATGGATGAAAGACCTGAATGTAAGATAGGAAACCATCAAAATCCTTGAGGAGAAAGCAGGCAAAAACCTTTTGGACCTTGGCCGCAGCAACTTCTTACTCAACAAGTCTCCAGAGGCAAGGGAAACAAAAGCAAAAATGAACTATTGGGACCTCATCAAGATAAAAGCCTTCTGCATGGGGAAGGAAACAATCAACAAAACTAAAAGGCAACCAACAGAATGGGAGAAGATATTTGCAAATGACATATTAGATAAAGGGTTAGTATCCAAAATCTATAAAGAACTTCTCAAACTCAACACCCAAAAAACAAACAGTCCAGCTAAGAAATGGGCAAAAGACATGAATAGATACTTCTCCAAAGAAGACATACAGATGGCTAACAGAGACATGAAAAAATGCTCAACATCACTCATCATCAGGGAAATGCAACTCAAAACCACAATGAGATACCACCTCACACCAGTCAGAATGGCTAACGTTAACAACTCAGGCAACAACAGATGTTGGCAAGGATGTGGAGAAAGAGGATCTTTTTTGCATTGCTGGTGGGAAGGGAAATGAGTGCAACTACTCTGGAAAACAGTGTGGCAGTTCCTCAAAAAATTAAAAAAAAAAATAGAACTGTTTTATGACTCAGCAATTGCACTAATATATATCTAAGGGAAACTGGTGTGCTCAGGCATCCCAATGTTTATAACAGTGCTATTGACAATAGCCAAAGTATGGAAAGAGCCCAAATGTCCATTGACAGATGAATGGATAAAGAAGTGGTGTGTGTGTGTACGCGTGTGTGTATACACATGCGCGCACACACACACAGTGGAGTATTACCTGGCAATCAAAAGGAAGGAAATTTTGCCATTTGCAACAATGTGGATGGAACTAGAGGGTGTTATGCTAAGTGAAATAAGTCAGAGAAAGACAAATATCATATGACTTGTGGAATTAAAAACCAAAACAGATGAACATAAGGGAAAGGAAACGAAAATAATATAAAAACAGGGAAGGGGACAAAACATAAGAGACTCTTAAATACAGAGAACAAACTGAGGGTTGCTGGAGGGGTTGTGGGAGGATGGGCTAAATGGGTAAGGGGCATTAAAGAAGACACTTGTTGGGATGGGCACTGAGTGTTATACAGAGGGGATGAGTCACTGGAATCTGCTCCTGAAATCTTTGTTGCACTATATGCTAACTAACTCGGATGTAAATAAAAATTAAAAAAAATCATGGAAAAGATGCAGATATAAAGATCATAGGAAACACTGCAACTTTTACTTTTTCAGGTGTCTTTTGCTGAGTGGTAATAGTGACTTTTCTTTTTACAATTATTTTTAATCTATTTAATACAATACTTCCTATAGAAAAGTTAAGTAGGGAAAAGTTCAAGGAAAAAGTAAAAATCACACATAATTTCACCACATAAATAAAACTGCAATTATTATTTTGGTGTAGTTTTCAATCCTCTTGCTGTCTCTATAAAATCAGGACTATAATTTTTATAATTTGGTTTCTAACCTAAACACTTAATACATTTTCCATTTCATATTCTTCCACACATCTTTTAAATGGCTTTATAGTTGCCTATTGTATGATATATTACAACTTATTCAACCAAACCTCTATAATTTGACACTTAATACTATATTTTAATTCATGAAACTTGGACTCTCCCAGAAAATCAAGGTTACATGGATAATGTTTGTGTTTTCTTTCATACTGTGCTTTATTTCAGAGACATAAGTGATAAATTTTTAGAGCTAAAGGAGGACGTAATTTTTAAAGCTAGTTCTCCCAGGCAAACAGCACATTACTCTCCAGAAGACCTCATCAGGACTATTTTTGTCCAGTGTTCAACAAAAAGGCTTAGATAACTGAAAGAAGTGACCGACTAAGTGAAATAAGCTTAAGAAGTGTTAAGCATCTATGACCTCTTCATTTAAACAAAGCCTTAGTCACACTCCAGGAGAGAAGCAAGTCATCTTTTGAAATATAGCTATTGGAAAGAAATAGAGAAATGTTGTAATAAAATACCTGTGTCTGTTGGCCTTAGCAAGAGCTTGAAGGATCAAGCAGCTGACCTATGTCACTGGGACAGAGATCCCATTGTGGGCACTAGAAGCAGCAGGTGCACATGTCATGGCCATGTTTTTCACATTTAATGAAGTAGTGTACATGTCTTTTTCAACCTTCTTCCTTATGGTTTTTAATCTTTTTCTCTGCTTAAAATGGGTCTAAAAATAGTTGAAACGTTTAAAAAATTGTGTAAATTTATCAATTTTCTAAATAACTATCTTCCTAAATGTTTCATATTTCATTGTTTTTTGGAAAGTCATTCTTTTTAAACTCAAGCTGCAAGTAAAATTGCCAATAACTTGAAAAAGGCTAAAGTCAAGTTTTTCATTTTTTGGGGGGGGGTTTGTTTTGTTTTTTGTTTTTTGCTTGTTTCCAAATACAGTTCACTAAGCATAAGAATTGAATTTGCAAAATATGGGTAGTCATCTTTCTGATGCAGTGTTTTGTCTGGAATCTAGATTATATATTAATACTTCCCCCAATCCTAAGATTCTATGATTTCATTAGTAAGAGTGGCTAGAAAATTACCATGTGACTTCTAACCCTGGGGTTAATGATTTTCATTCTTCTCTGACTGTACCTCTATTCTAATGAACTCTCTCCTTATGTATTTGCTTTCTAATGAGTGGACTCTATGTCCAGACAATTGGCTGTGCTTATTCTTTCAGATGGAATATTGGAATTGGAAGGACCTCAAGGCACTTTTCTCAGATGTTATGGACCCTGTGTTTTAGGCCAGAATTTCTGCTCTTGCTCTGAAAGCTTTGACAACAGCTTTGTTTAATTGGTGTTTTGTGTATATCAGTTATGAAAGTTTGGGGTTTCTTTCCTGGAAATGTATACAAAGTGAAAAGGTTTTTGGATTGCCATATATATATATATATATATATATATATATATATATATATATATATAATCAATCTATGTGAGAGTTCTTGTGACTTTGAAGGAATGTCTGACCTCTGATTGCATTAGAATTCCCATAGTGCTGTACCCCAAGTGAAGCTGACTTTGCATTTCTAATCAGAACTGAGATTGACATAAATCCTAGTGTGTGTGTGTTTCAAAAAAGATTTTTAAGCTGAAATGCAAAGCCCAAATATTTGAAGTTGGCAGAAAGATTAGAAAAGGAGAATTGGAAATGAACTTTCTTTTTTCCTAAGTAACCTAGAAAAGTTACTAGCTTTTTAAGGGGTGGGGGGAGCCTGGTAGGTGGGGGATATAGTGGAGATTTTTTTTTAATGTTTATTTATTTTTGAGACCGAGAGACAGAACATGAATGGGGGAAGGTCAGAGAGAGAGGGAAACACAGAATCTGAAGCAGGCTCCAGGCTCCAAGCTGTCAGCACAGAGCCTGATGCGGGGCTCGAACTCACGGACTGTGAGATCATGACCCGAGCCGAAGTCAGGTGCTTAACCGACTCAGCCACCCAGGCAGCCCAATAGTGAGGATTTTTAAATGACCAATTTTTGTTATGTTTTATTGTCATAGGGAAGAATTAAAGTATTTCTTGAGCTAAATAAGTGTGTCAGGCCTTGGGAATGTGCCTTCATGTAAATCTTACTCCTTTAATAATCTAAAAAGGTCTTGGAATCTCAGCCTTCTTACCTAATAAGCCTGTAACCAAGCCATATCACATGCCTGGACAGCACATTCCTTCTTTTCTTTTTTTTTTTTTATTCCCTTCTGCTAAGTTACTTTTCTCCAAATATCTATTCTTTTTTAACTTGACAAAATTGAGAACCTATTATGCAAGGCCTGTATTATACCTCATGGTAGATGGAGGGAGACATAAAGATGTGATTCCTGCCCTAGGGAACCTTAACAGTGAGACCTAGCCCTAACTCTAACACTAACCCTTAGCTCTGAACAGCAAGGTAGGACTCCCTTTTGGTTCTAGATATCATTCTCATAGCCCTAAAGTTCTTTTTTACCAGGCATTTTATTAGCTGCTGTTTGTCTTTTTGTCACTTCCTGATTTAAATTGCCCTTTCTGCCTCAGAACTCATTTTCCTGAGACATTTTTCCCCCCTTATCTTTATCTCTGTAGTAAATGTGAAAAATAATAAAATTTGCTTAAGTAAGATTTTTATCAGAAAGCTTAATTCTGAAAGCATTAATTTCAAATTCATGTCTTATTAAGTTTAGGAGTTCCCTGAGGACATAGCAATTGAAAGTCTACATTTAAACTCTAATTTAAAGTTTAAAAATAAGAGATACAAATGTAAATTATATCCTTAATTGCTATAAAGGGAATTGTGGGTTCTTAAGTATTTGAGACTAAAAAGTACTTGTATTAAATTCCAGACTAGTAAAGTATGTAAATTATAAAGGTACTATAAGGATAAAGGGTTGAAAGAAAGTTCATTTGGAATGTAATTGTGATAGTTAATTTTATATGTCAATGTGACTGGGCCATAGGGTGCCCAGATATTTGGTCACACATTTTGGGTATATCTGCAAGGGTATTTTTTGATGAGATTAATATTTTAAGGGGTAAAGCTGGTTGCTTTCTATAATGTGGGTGGGCATCATCCAATTAGTTGAAGGTCTAAATAGAATAAGATTGACCTTCCCTGGAGTAAGAGGAAAAAAGTCTTCAGTAGACTGTCTTCAGACTTCTTCTGTATCATCAGGTTTCCTGTACCTGCACCTGCTTTAGACTGGAACTGCATTGTCTCTCTTGGGTTTCAAGAAGATCACTGCAGATTTGGACTTGCCAGCCTCCATACTCATGTGATTCAATTCGTATATTCCAATTCCTACATCTTACTGGTTCTGTTTCTCTTGAGAACCCTAATGCAGTAATATACATAACATTTGCTAATCATATGCCTGTTTTAGTACTTTGCACAGTGTACAATACATAGTTGATTAATTCTTACAGGCTTCACAGTCAAAGTTTTGGACTCTGTGCTGTTTACTAACTATATGACTTTGGTTAATTCTATGCCTCAGTTTCTTCATCTTTAATATTAGGCTAATAATGTTAACTTCCAAATGGGGTTGTTGTGAGGATTAAATGGAACAGAGCAAGGAAAGGAAACAAGTTTTGATGAAAGCTCTAACCATTACACCCATTCAGGGCCTTTCTGTGACTAGCAGTACCTATTTATTTGGCAATACATGGGACTGGGATGTGGTCCATGGATGCTCTCAAAGAAGACCGTGGCCTATGTGGCATTTCATAGTTCTCTGGTGAACTGAGTTCAGCCTTCCCTGTCTGGTGAAGCTAACAAGTTCATATTCCTCTTGGCTTCAGTCAGAACAGGCCAGTACTCTGAAAATAGTGGTTTTGTTTGTTTGTTTGTTTTTATTTTTTTTTATTTTTGCATTATTCCATCAACCTATAGTGCAAAATCTATAGTACAGAATCTTTTTTTTTTTTTTTTTTTGCATTATTCCATCAACCAAGGAAACACATAATGACAAAAAGCTTCTGAGGATTCAGGAACACTTTTGAGTGAATTTATGTAAGAAACTCCAATACTGTCCAAGACCCCCATGCCAGATTAAATTAGGTTTGAGCTCCATTTCCAGGGCCTATAACAGGCATAGTGCTGCTGCCCCCCACATTTTTTTTTTAATTAAAAAAATTTTTTTTCATTTATTTTTGAGAGATCAAGCACAAGTTGCGGAGGGGGGCAGAGAGAGAGGGAGACACAGAATCCGAAGTAGGCTCCAGGCTCTGAGCTGTCAGCACAGAGCCCAACGTGGGGCTCTAACTCACAGACCATGAGACCATGACCTGAGCCAAAGTTGGATCCTCAACCGACTGAGCCACCCAAGTGCCCCAATGCTGCCCCCCCTTTTTCTATTTTTTATTTTTTTGAGAGAGCACGTGTGAACAGGGTAGGGGCAGGTGGGGGGTGGAGAATCCCAAGCAGGTTCCATGCTGTCAGCACGGAGTCCAATGCAGGATTGAACTCATGAACCATGAGATCATGACATGAACTGAAATCAAGAGTTAGACACTTAACTGAGCCACCCAGGTGCCCCTTCTCCTGTTTCCTTTAATTTCCCACTCTTTAATTCCTCATGTGTCCCATTACTTCCACTTTTTTTGCTGTTTGCGGTGATCCAGAAGCTCAGCCCCTTGACCATTTCCCACAAAAACTTTAACCATACACAGAATTTTTTGAATGTGGTAATTGTCTTGAAGATCTGAGAGGTTCCTTTACTCACTACACAGCCTGTGCCATCTTGCAGGCTCTGTCCTCTGTTTTCTGCTCAGGGCCTTTCAAAGCCAGTGCTCCTTCTGGGATCCTTCCCAAACATCATGTGCCCCCCTGGTGAGTAGAGTTTTCCCTTTCCTTGTGACAGCTCTTCTCAGAGCTGTGTGTTCCTACTAGATCAGTCTGCCCAGTTTCCCCAACCTGTCTGACATTCTGTTACTCAGGAAAAACATCTTTGTGTTTGTGTCAAATGGTAGTACAAATGTGTTAGGCATGTTGTTTATACAGTCCACAGACAGGGCTTGCTGTGTTTATGTAGTTACAGTGTCCTTGTACTAATTATGGTGGCCAAGGGGCCCCAGTACTCAACAGACTGGGGACCACTGCCACAAAAATTCCTCTATTAATATTTTATGGAGCTATTATCCATGGATTTATATTTTCATTCTCATCTGCTTTTACCTCTTAACAAAACCTTAAGTTAATCCCACTTAAAAAAACTTGTACATATTTCTACTTATCCTAAGTTTGTCCTCACTTAAATTTTAAGCATGTATTTCCTTTATTATGTTCCAGGCCTCAGTGAACACATTCAGTCTACTTCAATATTTTATAGACATCAATTTTTTTCTACTTTTGGCTTTGACCATTCCGTCCTGAATAATGCTCATTTGTCTCCATGTTTTAGCTTCCAGCTCTTATAGCATCAGTGTAGTGTGGGGACATTATAGACCATATTTCCAGCTGCCCTCATGTCAATACCATTTGCTAATGGTATTGATATTAGAAAGGGGAGGCCACTTTCCATTTTCTCCTCTCTGGATTGCTTAAGAGCAAATGCTGACATATTTTAAAGTAGAGATTTTTCTATAAAAGATTGTTTTGCAGTAAGGCAAACTTAGACATTTTAATACATTCTAATCAGTATGTAAGCATTTTGACCAATTGGACAATCTTAATTTTTGCAATACAACTAGGCACTAGTTAGAACCAGGGTGTAGTACTATTTTTATTTCTTCAGCTTGTTATTACTGAGTATTCTTTCAGGATTGTTCCCCTCCCATGGGAAAATACCATACACCCAGCAATTTAGCTCTAGACCAAAGAATGCAGTGACTATTTGTGTGTGCTGAGTTAGCATCTGCAGGGAGTGGGTTTTGGGTTTAAAATTCTAACATTCAAAAAATGCTGAAAATCCACTATGTACATACAAGGTGCCATACCAGAAACATTCCTGATCCTCAGGGGGCTTATAGTTTAGAGTGGAGATGAGACAAGACTAGCAAGTCAGAAAGTAGCCATAATGCAAAGCAGAGGAGTGGTAATTTCCTGCGAGGGCTCTGATGGGACCCCTGAGAAGGGGGAGAGTACATCCCACTGGAACCAGGGGAGACTTCATGGGTAGAGTCTTGGCAGCACATTAAACAGTGGCCAGCAATGAGTCAGGGAGAGAAAATGAGGTAGAAGGCAAGGCATGGATGTGGGAAGGTGGAGGATAGGTATGAGAGCAAATGATTTTGTGAAGAAAAGTACCAAAATTTCAGTCTGCAAGGGTAGGTTGAGTCTGATCAAGAAGGATCTTCAGTATGAGGCTAAGAAAGTTCTGTGACCCCTGATTCTTCCCCAAACCTTGTAGTTCGGTTGGGTCCTATTTTTATAATAGCATGTACACTAATGTATCCTGGTTAATCTGTTTTTGTTCCTACTAATTGTATTACTCTGAGTAATTCGAAGTCCTGGTAAGTAATTGATCTTTGTATTGTAGACTTCTAGCAGGACACCTGCTAGACACACATGGAAGGAGCTTAGTAAATGTGACCATGATTTAAGCCCGTCTTTTTAAATTTAATTAATTTTTAATGTTTTTATTCTTGAGAGAGAGAGGGAGGCAGAATCTGAAGCAGGCTCTAGACTCTGAGCTGTCAGCATAGAGCCCAACGCAGGGCTTGACCCTAGCTGAAGTCAGGCGCTTAACTGAGCCACCCAGGCGCCCCTGATTTAAGCCCATTTTCAGTTTTCTTTTGTTGCAGGAATAGCATTATTTGCAAAGACATCTCCTTTTCTCCCTCCCCCCGACACACCACACTTTCATGAAGAAACAGGTTTTGAAAGTTGACTTTTTTCTCTGAAGGTTACTGATTCTCCATTTTCTTAAAAAAATTTTTTTTTAATGTTTATCTATTTTTGAGAGAGAGAGAGTGTGAGCAGGGGAGGGAGGGGCAGGGGGAGAGAGACACAGAATCTGAAGCAGGCTCCAGGCTCTGAGCTGTCAGCACAGAGCCCGATGCGGGGCTGGAACTCACAAACCGCGAGATCATGACCTGAGCTGAAGTCAGATGCTTAACTGACTGAGCCACCCAGGCACCCCTGATTCTCGATTTTCTTACTGAATTTGGCAGGATCCATTTTGATGTGAGTTGCAGCTTTAACAGATTGCAAAAGCTGTTGTCAGCTTGGTGATTATATTGTATATTCTCAGTTTTGGAGGGCAACAGTGTGTGAAAGATATGGATTCTTAATTGCCTGAGAAAAGGCAGATTACTGACAGCACTGACTCTAGCAGTTTTAAATAGAAGATATATAATAGATATAAACTTTTGATGGTCCCCAATTCTACATAATAAAGTCCAAATTTTTGCATGTGTTTAAGACCCATAGCAATATGCCCAAAGGAACCTCTTGTTCATTGCTGTTCTCTTTCTTGTGCCTATGTTTTGGCCAAAGAGAACCACTTACCCTCCTCAGGCTGTGTCATTTCTTTCAATCTTCCTATCTTTGTGCTGTTCTTTCTGCTGTATATACATTAGTGATTGTAATAGATAACCTTCCAAACCTCAGGGGCTTAATATGATTAAAGTATATTTATTTTTGCTCAGGTAAGAATGGAATACAGTCACTCCTAGAGGGTGGCATTTCTCTACACGTTTTTAGGGACTCCTGTTTCTTCTGTCCTTTGGATCCCCCATGTTCACACCACAACTTCCAAAGTTGTTCTTCTCATCTCCAGCCTAGCCAGCTGGAAGGAAAAAGGCATGAGGGTCATGAGTCAGAGGCCAAACAAGTCAGGCCTGGAAGCAACAGATGTTACTTCTCACATTATATTGGTCAGTACTGACCACAAAACAGGCTAACAGTGTCCCAGGAGAAAAAGAAAATGGTTTTCAATGACTTGCTAACCAGTATCCTCCGTAGTCTTTCTGGTCACAAATATCTATTCCATTCTTTTATAGAAAATATCCATTTCTCATAGGCACCCAAAGACCTATGAAGTCAGCGAAATGGCACAAAGTTCAGATATTCCAGTGATGGACATAGTGTCTGGATGGGGCCTCTTGTGTGATCTGAATATAGAGTGGTGAACCAGGAACAGGATAACTCAACAAAACAAGACAAAACAAAAACAAATGAACCTCTCTTTTGGAAAACAGAAAAACAGAAGACACTCAACAATTTCTAGTTGCTAGTATATATGAAATCCTGAACAAGCATTATGAAAATATCCTGTCTTCATAAGGTGGGGTTGGGGGGAAGTTCCTTGATTAGATCATGGCGTTGCTCTCCTGGTCAACTCCTTTGTCCATGGCCCTGGGTCCATCCTCTGGGAGGGACTTCCATGTCATGTTTTTTATGGCCACACCTGAAGGGGATATTTGGGAGTGTATTCTTGAAGGCTATACAACTTTCACAGCCTGTTTCCTACTTGTGCAAGTGTGAGGTCCTGAGGATTGTTTTAATGTTCAAATAGTCTAAGGCTTTTTCAGGTTGGGATTATATTTATTTGGCAGTACAGTTCACTTAGAAATCTAGAAGGCTTTTGATCTGTTAGCATCTAGTCAGTTCCATGTGCCAGTAAATACATCCAATGATTGCCTAGATGTCATTCTCAAGTCTTATTTCTTTGCTTTCTTGTTCCCATACCCTTCCTTCTCAATTTAATGGTGGCTACCTTGAGGCCATTAGGTTAAAGGCTAACCATTAATGTAATCTTTGTAATAACACTGGAAAATTTAAATTTATATTGCTAATGTTTAAAAGAGTAATATTAAAATATATCATCCTCAGTAAATTAATATTCACATAGAAAATCTTATTAAAGATAAAATATAACATATAGAACTTTCATTTAAAAATACAATCATCAAAACTAAAAGGAAACCGACAGAATGGGAGAAGATATTTGCAAACGACATATCAGATAAAGGGTTAGTATCCAAAATCTATAAAGAACTTCTCAAACTCAACACCCAAAAAACAATCCAGTGAAGAAATGGGCAAAAGCCATGAATAGACACTTCTCCAAAGAAGACATCCAGATGGCTAACAGACACATGAAAAAATGTGCAACATCACTCATCATCACGGAAATACAAATCAAAACCCCAATGAGATACCATCTTCCACCTGTCAGAATGGCTAACATTAACAACTGAGGCAACAACAGATGTTGGTGAGAATGCAGAGAAAGAACTACCCTACGACCCACTTATGTTAAGTGAAATTAGACGAATATATGACTTCATATGAGGACTTTAAGAGACAAAACAGATGAACAAAGGGGAGGGAAACAAAATATAAAAACAGGGAGGGGGACAAAACATAAGAGAGTCTTTTTTTAATTTTTTTTTTTCATAAAAGACTCTTAAATATGGAGAACAAACTGAGGGTTACTGGAGGGGTTGTGGGAGGGAGGATGAGCTAAATGGGTAAGGGGCACTAAGGAATCTACTCCTGAAATCGTTGTTGCACCATATTCTAACTAATTTAGATGTAAATTAAAAAAAACATTAAAATGAAATTCTTATTAAAAAAATCATAAATAAAATACTGTAAATTTTGGGGCACCTGGGTGTCTTGGTTAAGCATCTGACTCTTGATTTCAGCTCAGGTCATGATCTCATGGCTTGTGGGTTCAAGCCCCACGTCAGGCTCTGCACTGGCAGTGTGGAGCCTGCTTGGGATTCTTTCTCTTCCCCTCTCTGTGCCTCTCCCCTGCTCTCTCACACACCCTCTCAAATTAAAAAATATATAAATTTTATGAAAACTTTAAGAATTTTTGAGATTTTGGATAAAGATATATTTTATCATAAAAATATTCCTTATTTTGAAACATTGTTTGAAAAGAATGCCTGAATTCCTCTGAAGCCATTAATTCTTAATTTAGTTATGCAGTTGCTGTTTTTGATAACATTAGTAAGAAAATACATTTATAGTTTTATACTGCAATCACATGTCAAGTAATTAGTATAGAATAAATGTCAATATAGACGTTAGGTTAAACGTTACTTACATATTTTTTTTGAAGTTTATTTGAGAGAGTGCATACTAAAATCTATCCTGATGACTTTAGCAATGGTCAGTACAACCAAATGAAATTAATATGTTGTAGTCTTAATAGTTTATAGGACTTAACTATATTTGTTTCTGTCTCTCTTTTTTAAATGTTTATTTTTGAGAGAGGGGGACAGAGGATCTGAAGTGGGATCTGCACTGACAGTGACTCTAATGTGGGGCACGAACCCATGAACTATGAGATCATGACCTGAACTGAAGTCGGATGCTCAACTGACTGACCCACCCAGGCACCCCTGGACTTACTTATATTTGAAGGTGTGATGAAGTATCCCCATCTTGCCATTTGGTTACATGGTCTGAAATCACAGTTCTGACCAGTGGACATTCTCTTGGTGAAACCATGAGGTAATGTACTCTTGAGAAAATATATGTTGACAGATGGGAAAAATAATCTCAAGAAGTTCTGCTTGACATATTGATCAAATATCATCTGAACAAGTCACTCTTTAGCTTGGTCATGTAAAAAGTATTAAAAAACCTGTCTGAAAGTCCTCAGATTTCCAAGAAGAATCCAAAATTTTAAAAGGAAGTAAAATAAGCTGGTAATATCCCAAGAATCTAGTTATATTACCAAACTCCCTGTAGCTAATGAGGTAATGAAACCAAACTGATATGGAACAAAATTCATTTATACTGACACAATTCTTCTAAGAATGTATACCAGTAATCCTTGGATTTAAAAGGCATCATGAAAGAGGGTACCCAATAAAGTAAGGCATTTTGAGCCAATGAAGAAGACTTTCAGAATGAAGACTATAATTCCAATAATCCAAAGTACTTCCAGAAGCTTGGATGACCCAAAGTAGTATTTACAAAGATTAAGTTGTAATAAAGTGACTGAAAAATGAAAGAGAACAAAAGATTCTGCCAAGAATACCAAGTATACTGAATTTTTGGGCACTTTTTCTTAGAAAAGCCCAATTTACAGTACTTTTGTTGACATACATAAAAGTTGTTAGAAGCCCAGTTCCAAGAGAAATTACATATATTTCTGAAGCTTGGATTTTCAGCACATTGTTTATACCTGGAGTTTATCTGGATGTGAGAATCTCCAGAATGAAGGCAGGGCCCTTCTGTCCATCTTGTTGCAGGAGCACTTTAGGAGATTGATGCTGCTGCAATGTCCACAGTTCATGGAGGGTGGCATGGTCCTTGAGTATTTTTTCTCTCCTCCACATTCCTTTGCATAGGGATTGTGTTTCCTCTAATGACGATGAGTGGGTAGAAGTCTCACAGGGTGTCAGCGACAATGGGAGACCGTCCTATCTCTATAGTCAGGATTCCTCATCCTCAAACCCAACCACAACTAACTTTGTTAGCCCCAGTGGCAGCAACAAAGCTAGATTTTAATGGGATTTTGTGTTCAGATATATTTTCAAAATTGTCTTTTAAAATTTGGGGCCCAATAGCTTTCATACAGCCTTCCTCGTTAGGCTCCCAAATTGGCTTGCAAATTGGCCAATTTCATAAGCTCTTTTTTTTTAAGTTTATTTATTTTCAGGTGGGGAGGGGCAGTGAGAGGGAGAAAGAGAATCCCAAACAGGGTCCATGCTGCCAGCGCAGAGCCTGATGTGGGGCTCAAACTCACAAATTGCAAGATCATGACCTGAGCCAAAATGAAGAATGGGACACTTAACCGACTGAGCCACCCAGGTGCCTCACTTGAGCTCACTTCTTAAAATACTTTGCCTGACACATGAAAAGATGTTCAACGTTGCTCCTTATCAGGGAAATACAAATCAAAATCACACTCAGATATCACCTCACGCCAGTCAGAGTGGCCAAAATGAACAAATCAGGAGACTATAGATGCTGGAAAGGATGTGGAGAAACAGGAACCCTCTTGCACTGTTGGTGGGAATGCAAATTGGTGCAACCGCTCTGGAAAGCAGTGTGGAGGTTCCTCAGAAAATTAAAAATAGACCTACCCTATGACCCAGCAATAGCACTGCTAGGAATTTACCCAAGGGATACAGGAGTACTGATGCATAGGGGCACCTGTACCCCAATGTTTATAGCAGCACTCTCAACAATAGCCAAATTATGGAAAGAGCCTAAATGTCCATCAACTGATGAATGGATAAAGAAATTGTGGTTTATATACACAATGGAATACTACGTGGCAATGAGAAAGAATGAAATATGGCCTTTTGTAGCAACGTGGATGGAACTGGAGAGTGTGATGCTAAGTGAAATAAGCCATACAGAGAAAGACAGATACCATATGGTTTCACTCTTATGTGGATCCTGAGAAACTTAACAGAAACCCATGGGGGAGGGGAAGAAAAAAAAAAAAGAGGTTAGAGTGGGAGAGAGCCAAAGCATAGGAAACTGTTAAAAACTGAGAACAAACTGAGGGTTGATGGGGGGTGGGAGGGAGGGGAGGGTGGGTGATGGGTATTGAGGAGGGCATCTTTTGGGATGAGCACTGGGTGTTGCATGGAAACCAATTTGACAATAAATTCCGTATATTGAAAAAAAAAAAAGAGCTAATGAGGGAAAAAAAATACTTTGCCTGAAATACAAAATAAAAGCCCACAATTATTCTCTTGCCAACCACTTCCCCCAGAGTTACAGTGTCAATGGGCATATGTTCTGCCTTCCAAGTTATCCCAGGCAAGTTTACCACATGTTTTGCCCCTGTGTAATTTGGGTGTCCATCTTTACAGCTCTGTCATAGATTCATTTATAAGTCTTGACATCAAATGGTGTAAGTCCTTCGAATTTTTTCTTTTCCAAAGTTGTTTTGACTCTTCTATGTTCTTTTCAGCTCTATATGCCTTTCAGAATAATCTTTTCAGTTGCTACAAAAAAAGCCTGCTGGGATCAGGGGAAGTAAGGGTCCAGGAAGGAGAGTTGATGAAGCAGGGCGGTCACCAAGCAGTCTTCCTGAAACATTGGCATGGTGGACAAGTCCGAGCTTGAGGGGAATCTGCTGATAGGGTCCACAAAGGAGAACTCCACTCCCATGGAGGTCTGTGGAAGGCTGTGATCTGGTCCTCGTGGTTGCTTCTGTGAGTTTGCAGTTGGGTATCTGGTCATGGGTTGCTGTGGGTCAGCAGGACAGGCAGATGGGAAGAACAGCTGGATCTGTAGGCAGAGGAAGGTGTAGAGTGGGGAAGAACAAGCACAGACTGACACTTGCTTCTCTGCATCTTACTCTACTCACCTGTAACCATGATGACCTTCAGAGCATAAGGGCTGACTCCTTCGTTTCATTTTCCAAATCATGTGCAAGTTTCTAACCCAGAACCAAGTAGGGAAGATGAAAAAATGTAGTTCCAACTTAGACTGAAACAAAATAAAACTTCTTTGACTGCTCTTTCTGTGTCACCATCTTCATCCACCTAGCCAACAGCTCCTGTTGATTCTACATTGTTATTTCTGCATTATAAACCATTCCCTTCTTCTTTAGTTCAATCCCTCATACATCTTAAGTCTGGATTACTGTAATAACCTCCTAACTTGCAGTTACATTAAATGTGGTCATGTAGGTTGTGTATTGCACAACTTTGAGTGCCATTCATAGACCACATTTGATGGTCCTCCCTCTAGTTGTGCAGGGTACATCAGGCAGAACCGTACATAGTTCCATCTCAGGTCTAGCCTCACTTCGTCCCTTTAGCAGTATGGGTCATCCTTTTAAAAGGCAAAATGGACTCTAGCATTCTCCTGCTTAAAATTGTTGTCCTCACATGAACTTCAAGGTGAAATTCAAATTCCTTAGCATAGCATACAATCCATTCATGATTAGCAGATGAGCCTAGGCTCTGGAATCAGAATTTCTAAGTTGGAATTTTATTTTAGCCACTTCTACAATATATGACCTTGGGCAAGTTACTTAATTTAAAATTTTAACTTTAATTTTTCTGTTTCTTTAACTGTGAAATGGGGGGAGGAAGGTAAGAATAGCCATTCATCATCAACTTTTGTCAGCATTCATTGAGATGTAAAGATGTAATGTTCCTTCTGTAGTGCTCTCACCATTGACTGTGCCCACTCCAACTCTATGCTTCATCTGAACTGAACTGTACTACTGGTTCTCCTCGTTGTGACCCATCTGCCTCTGTGCCTTTACACTTGCCTGAATCACCCTAGCTAGAACCTGCTCATTGTCCAGGACTCAGTGACTCATCACTTCCTCCTAGAAGCCTTCTCTGATTCCCTCAGCCTCAGTGTGACTGTTTCCTTGGGCTCAGTGTCAGTACTTGATTATACCACAGTGGATTCTCTTTTTCTGTCTCCCCCACTATAAACTGTACACTGTCTACCCTGCTAGACCATAAACTCTAGACCATGTTTTCCTTGAGGGTAAGAAATGTTTTACTTATCTTTGTACCTTAGCTCCTAATGTAGCAGAGACTAAGTTTTTAAGAATGTTAGCAGCTTCTCAAAATGTTTATTGAATTAATGGTGAATGATGAGGGCTCTAACAGGTATTGTTATACTTTATGGAGAAGCATAAAGATGATGAAGGGAATATTTTGGGACAATTCATACTAGCACGAATTTTAGAATTCTGAAATTTATTGATTTGGTAGATTTAAAAGTATGTTACTGTTAAGAAGGGAATTAAACAGAATGAAGATTTTTTTCTTTTTTTTTTTTCTGAGAGAGAATGAGAGAGCACACATGCGAGTAGGG
Organism: Acinonyx jubatus; assembly: GCF_027475565.1. NCBI lineage: Eukaryota > Metazoa > Chordata > Mammalia > Carnivora > Felidae > Acinonyx > Acinonyx jubatus. The sequence continues at coordinate 64,574,617 of NC_069381.1, forward strand.
CAGGGGCAGAAGGAGAGGGAGAGAGAATCTTAGGCTGCACGCCCAGCTCAGAGCCAGACAGAGGACTCCATCTCATGACCATGAGATCATGACCTGAGAAGAGATCAATTAACTGACTGATCTACCCAGGTGCTCCCAAAATGGAACATTTTTTAACAGAAAGAATGATTAAGCACATTTTTTTGTTAAGGAATTGTTTACTACCATTTGCTCAATATCCATTACTTTAAGACCTCTTACAAAGATATTATTGAAACCCACAACTATATGGTCAATTAATCTTTAAAAAAATTTTTTTTAATGTTTATTTTTGACAAAGTGTGAGTGGGGGAGGGGCACAGAGAGAGGGAGACACAGAATCAGAAGCAGGCTCCAGGCTCTGAGTTGTCAGCACAGAGCCTGATGCAGGGCTCAAACCCACGAACTGTGAGATCATGACCTGAGCCGAAGTCGGATGCTAAACCAACTGAGCCACCCAGGCACCCCGGTCAATTAATCTTTGACAAAGCAAGAATAATATCTAGTGGGAAAAAGATAGTCTCTTCAACAAATGATATTGGGAAAACTGGACAGTAAAATGCAAAAGAATGAAACTGGACCACTTTCTTATACCATACACAAAAATAAATTCAAAGTGGATGAAAGACCTAAATGTGAGACCTAAAACCATAAAAAAAATCCTAGAGAAGGACACAGGCAGTAACTTCTCTGACACTGACCATAACAATTTCTTTCTAGATATGTCTCTCTTTTTTTTAATGTTTATTTATTTTGAGAGAGAGGGAAAGAACACAAGTGGGGGAGGGGCAGAGAGAGACACAATCTAAAGCAGGCTCCAGGGTCTGAGCTGTCAGTGCAGAGCCTGAGGTGGGGATCGAACTCATAAACTGTGAGATCATGACCTGAGCTGAAGTCAGACGCTTAACCAACTGAGCCACCCAGGCGCCCCTCTAGATATGTCTCTTGAGGAAAGGGAAAAAAAGCAAAAATAAACTATTAAGACTTCATAAAAATGAAAAGATTTTGCACAGTGAAGGAAACAATCAACAAAACTAAAAGGCAACCTATAGAATGGGAGAAGATATTTGCAAATGACCTATCTGATAAAGTGTTAGTATCCAAAAAATATAAAGAACTTTTAAAACTCAACACCCCAAAACAAATAATCCAATTAAAATATAGGCAGGGGGCGCCTGGGTGGCTCAGTCGGTTAAGCGTCTGACTTCGGCTCAGGTCACCATCTCGTGGTCCGTGAGTTCGAGCCCTGCATCGGGTTCTGGGCTGATGGCTCAGAGCCTGGAACCTGCTTCCCATTCTGTGTCTCCCTCTCTCTCTGCCCCGCCCCATTCATGCTCTCTCTCTGTCTCAAAAATAAATAAATGTTAAAAAAAAGAAAAATTAAAAAAATATATAGGCAGAAGACACGAATAGACACTTTTCCAAAGAAGACCTCCAGCTGGCCAACAGACACATGAAGAGATGCTCAACATCACTGATCATCTGGGAAATATAAATGAAAACTACAATGAGATATTCCCTCAAATCTGTCAGAATGGCTAAAAATCAACAACACAAACAAAAGGTGTTGGTGAGAATGTGGAACCTTCTCGTACTGTTGGTGGGAATGCAAACTGGTGTAGCCATTGTGGAAAACCATATGATGTTTCCTCAAAAAGTTAAAAATAGATCTACCCTATGATCCAACAATCACACTTCTGGGTATTTACTCAATACAAAATCACTAATTCAAAGGGATGCACCCTGATGTTTATAGCAGCATTATCTGCAACAGCCAAATTATGGAAACAGCCCACTGTCCATTGATTGATGAATGGATAAAGAAGATGTGGTACATTTATACAGTAGAATATTACCCAGCCATCAAAAAGAATGAAATCTTGCCATTTGCAACAACATGGATGGAACTAGACAGCATTATACTAAGTGAAAGAAGTCAGAGAAAGGCAAATACTATATGATTTCACTTATGTGGAATATAAGAAACAAAACAAATGAGCAAAGAGGAAAAAAGGGAGAGGCAAACCGAGAAACAGACTCAACTATAGAGAACAAACTGATAGTGACCAAAGGGGAGGTGGATGGGGGGGATGGGTGAAATAGGTGATGAGGATTAGGAGTACACTTGTGATGAGCACTGAGTGTTGTATGGAAGTGTCGAATTACTGTATTGTACACCTGAAACTAATATTCCCCTTTATGTTAACTAACTGGAATTTAACTTAAAAATATCGAATAATGCATTAAAAGTTTTAAAGTTCTTTAAAGAATGTTTTGTTTACCAGTGCTTAACTGTATTACCTAAAAACATAAAGTAGCTATCCTTGGCAGATTGTGGATCAAAATACTGGGAACTGTTTATTTTAAAATGTCTGTATCAGTTCAATCATTTAACCGTGCACCTTGTCTCAGTCAGCAGTTTATACCTGATATTTCTGATGGCAATCTTTTAATAAAGAGAACAAGTAATTACCCTGAGTTTTTCTTCAAAATTTTAAAGTTCTATGTACTGAATATGCTCAAAATAAAGCACATCTGTTAAGGATTTTTTTTTTTTTTTATAAAAAAGTGAAGGGCAAGGGGGCATTAACTGGACAAGACTCTGGGTCTCTCCCAGACATGTCATTAGATCTGGTAATAAAGTGATTATTGTGTTTGAATGCAGGTCTGTCATTTCCTGCCCTCACCCCCTCGAGATGATGTCAGCAGTTGTTTAAAGAAATTTAACTGTCTCTCTTGTACTTGGAATTAAAATGAAACATGAACTATTTTCTCCTTAAAAAAAAAAAGAAAAAAATTTCAGATTTCTGGATTAATAATTATGAAGTGTCTTAAAGTTTGAAATAAAAATGTCAGTGCATAGACTAAATATCAGAGGATATTAAATCCAAGCACTTCTGTGGGCTATAGATATTGACCTTTTCCAAAAGCCTGTCCCTTCTTCAAATAAGTTCTTGCTTTGATATGAGGAAAAGTTTTAATAAATATGGAAATGATCATTCTCAACCTCAGTATCATGCTGTGTTAGGCTTATGATTCTAACTGCTATGTGACGCATCACAATTGTAAGATTAAGAAGAGTGACTTGCTTAAATGTTTTTGCATCTTACAAACGAATAAGAATATGAAAATCTCACCAAAGAAATGAGCAGAGGGCATACCAAAGGAGTCCGAAAAGAAAAAAATAAAAATGTCCAATGGAAAGATTTTAGCCTTCCTAGTAACAAAATGCAAACGAGCACAATAATGAGATACCATCTTAACCTATCACAACAGCAAGGGGAGTGAAGAAGTGTGCACTTTCATCCATTGCTGTTGGGAGTGTAAATCTATAGTCTTCTCTGCAGTTTGATAGTATGTGTGAAAGATTTTAAAGATGCTTTTAGCTTTGACTTGGGAATCCCACTTCTAGGAATTTGTTCTAAGAAAATAATAGGACAAATGCAGAAAGGTAAAAATTTAAGCATAGTTATCACAGCCTTGTTTTTGAAATGGCACTGAGTAGGTAACCTGCTTTTGCCTGGTTTCTGTGTTGGGGGACAGCCACTTCTGGAATACTTCCAGCCCTCTTCCACCTCAGAACCCTCCCCAGGGGAAAAGGAGCAACTTGTTTGGTTGTGGTCAGGGCTCTGCTCCCACTGTTTTCACACTTTGCATCATTCTACCTGCAGAGCATGTGCCCTCACTGGCTTCCTGCCAAGTGCAGCTTTTATGGGGAAGGCCTCCTGACTGTGGGGAAGCCTGCGGTTTTCCAGCTCTACCTGTGTCTGTCTAGGAAACTGTTTAACTCCAGATACCCTGTTAGGAGTCTCATTGGGCTGCACACCTGATCTGTGTCCTCCATCCAACTTTTATAAAAATAAGGGTCTGACTCCTCTCTACTGGTCAGTTGGTATTGAACCAGGGCTTCCTGACACCCTCAAGAAATAACAAAATAGAATTTGGATACCCCGAAACATGGGATTGATTAAAAGGATATGGCCGTAAAATTGGATATGATGCAATTCAAAATGATTCTGTTAAGGTATATATTGATAAATGAAAAGAAGATCCTAACATATCCTTTTTGCATATGAGCACACTTACTGTATATGTATGTAGTCGGCTCTTTCCCCTTTCTCTTTCTGCATCTATATTTTCTAAAGCTTCTTTAACTACATAAAGATAGGTTGTTTTTTTGCCTCTGTATAGGCTGTAGTTACGGCTGTGTTTACTATGTCTGTGGTGGCTGGAGTGTCCTTTCCCTTATTTTTTTGTTTCACAGGCAGTTTCCCTGATGGGGTGAGCAGGGTCTTGGGCACAGGCAGGAAATGTGGAATTAGGTGGGCTTTTCCCAGCTGGACACCTTCATTATATAACTTCTCCTAGGATATCTGGCCCCTGGTGATGTGGCTACTGACTTCAACCTCTCTACAGAGCCTTACCTGGTTGGAAAGGAGCTCACCCTTGGGCCCATATGAGGTAATTGTCATCTTGTTCCTCTACTGCCCTATTCAGTCTCCTGCTCAGGAAGTTGGAGCTGCTGTCTGAGGACCAGTGCCTCAGTCATTCTCATGCTATTGAGGGCTGGGAGAATTTTCCCACTCAATAGAATTAAACTGTAGATGGTAGTTAGTCCAAGGTGAGCTGATGCAGTTACCTCTAATTCATGGAGATGCCAAAAGCATCATTATTTGCAATGGCTCCTGGGAAATGGAATTTTCCAAATAAGTGAAGTTTCTAGATAGCAATACTACTTTAAGAGCCTATACTACTTTTCTTAATCTTTTTTTTTTTTTAAGTTTATCCTAAGAGAAAGGGAGAGAGAGAGAGAGCATGTAGGGGAGAGGCAGAGAGAGAGAGAGATAGAGAGAGAGAGAGAGAGAGAGAGAATCCCAAGCACACTCCACACTGTCAGCACAGAGCTGATGCAGGGCTCAAACCCACAAAGCATGAGATCATAACCTGAGCCGAAACCAAGAGTCAGATGCTTAACTGACTGAGCTACCCAGGCACCCTTCTTAATCATTTTTAATGGAAATCTTACTGAAGGGGTTTCAATTTATTTTCATAAACATTCAATATTTTCTTGATGACTCAGTCTCATCCTTTTAAAAAAACGTATTTTATTGTGCCTTAGAATGGTGATATTCTCTGACTACACTACACCAATGCAGTTCTGAAGAGCAGCTCCTGGTTGTACCTTCACAGTCACAGGTTTTTTAGATGGTCGGCCTACGGCCCCTGCCAAAAAGTGTTCCATGCAATCATCTGCGTGCTCTGGTTGGAACCTTGCTTTGTTGAATTAGCAAAAGATTGGGAAAGGCCTGATTAGCATTAAGATTTAGCATCTTGTAACAGACGCATTTGTGCTGCTGTGAGGCCATTTTCATTTGGTTCTGGGTTTGCTATTGGGTTTCAGCCACTGTGGTTAAAGTGGTCAGCAATCAGAACTAGGGCTGAAAGGGCCATTCTTGTATTTTGTAACAAGATTTCCCTTCACTCTTTTGACAACTGAATTAAAATTCACATTTTCCTTTACAAACAAGCTTCCTCATAGGTTAATGATCACTTACATTATAATTGTAGGAACTGTGGTTCAAACAAATGAAGTCAATTAAAAAAATTTTTTTTCAGTGTTTATTTATTTTTGAGAGACACAGAGAGACAGAGTGAGAGTAGGGAAGGGCAGAGAGAGAGGAAGACACAGAATTCAAGCCAGGCTCCAGGCTCTGAGCTGTCAGTACAGAGCCTGACACGGGGCTGGAACCTACACAGGGTGAGATTATGACCTGAGCCGAAGTTGGACGCCCAACCGATTGAGCCACCCAGGCGCCCCTGAAGTCAATTTTCTAACTTCAATTATAATAAAATTGAAATGTTTATGAACTTCAGGATCTGTTCCTGAGGCTTTAAGGCTGGAAATCACAAGCTATTTCTAAGAGAATTCTGAGGAGACCATTGAATGATCATTGTTCATCCATTTTAACTCTATTCAACTTCATTAAGCAATTGATTCTTTTATTGATTTTCCATCACCTAAAGTATAAAGTGCAATTTCTTTAACATTCTATCAGTTAGGCTGCCTAAAAACCACCCAAAACATAGTGGTTTAAAAGGAAAGTTTTAAAATGTTTTATGATTCTATAGCTCAGTGGGCAGCTCTCTCGGTCTGAGTCAGTTTGTCTAGAGCTAGATGGTTTGGGTTTTCCTCATGTGTCTGGGATGACTGAGATGACTGGGGCCTCTCTCCATGAGGTCTTTTCTCTCCCAGGAGCTAGCCCAGGTGTGTCATACAGTGGCAGAATGGCTTCCGGCAGCAAGAGAGGGCAAACTCCAAAGCACGGTAATTTTCAAGCCTCTGCCTATGTTATATTTATTAATGTCCCATTGGCCAAACTAAATCCCATTGGCTCTAGTGCATGCATACAAAGAGGTGTGATTTATGGGGGGTCATTACTGTAATAATCTATCACAGCATGTTCCAAACTGTCATTCTAACCCTGCAGTTCCCACGATGTGGCTGAGGTGCCCCGGAACACCACAGTGAATTCACAGGGGGTGTTGTGGGACATTTAAAAATATCAAAGAAAGCATAATTATACTCTATGACTATAGGACATCATGCAAACTATGAACTTTATGTCTGCCACAGTGTCAATGTCATACATTTCTTTTGGTGCTGTTGTATCTTTGCGAAGCTGGGGTTTTGGTGGCTGCTGTGATAAAAAGCAACTACTACATGAAAATCACTGTGGAACAGGGAGTGAGGGTGGTGCCCAATTTGATTCCAAGATTGTAGAAGTGATACAGTGCCCAGCAGGTGCATATATTTCATTATTAAGTTAATGTTATTTAAGGATGAAACATTAAAAAAATATGTATGTGTATTTCAAATGTAATTAGGTTGTGAGGACACACATACTTACAAATTGTTTGGACCTAACTGTGTAGAAAATGAAATTAAGGATTTCTTTTGGTTTAGGGGCATTGTGAAAAAAATTAACAAGATGCTAAGGATACTGTGAGCCAAGAGAGGTTGGGAACTACTGCACTAACCTCATTTTCTACTGCTGATAAAAGAAGGAAGTCAAGAAGGAAAGCTCATTTGGGGAAAAGTTGAATGGATTCAGTTGTGGAGATGCTGAGTCTGAGGTCCTAGTGGGCCATTCAGGGAAACGCATAGAGCTGGGACCCAGGCAGGAAGTTTAGAGCAGAGCAGATTTCATCCCTGAATAGTCATGTGCAGGCTCTCTTTCTAAGTGCTTTGGATATTGTATAAACTCAAGAATTAATTGCAAAATAATAAGATAGAGTTGTTGAAAGGGAAGGAACCTAAAAACCCAAACTTGAAACCAATCTGCAAAACAAATGTTCTTGGCTTAATATTTTTGCAAATGTTACATGGGTATATTTTCATTTCCTTCTTACATCATGTTTTATTGCAAAAGGTTCTATGGGAGAGCCATGAGGTTTACTTGGCTAGAGAAAGAGAAAGTGAACTCTTGACTTCTGAGCCATGTGTGCATATAGGGGGTTTGCTTAATTATCTTATTTCCCATTTAGCACATCACTAGCTGAGCCCAGAAAATTCAGATCATAGAGGGCTATCCATTGTATAGAGAAGACACCCTTATATACACTTAAGGCTTCACAAGGTTAGCACCAAGAAGTAGGAGGATATATGGGGCCCCCAGGTGGCTCAGTTGGTTGAGCGTCCGACTTCGGCTTAGGTCATGATCTTGCGGTCTGTGAGTTTGAGGCCCGTGTCGGGCTCTGTGCTGACAGCTCGGAGCCTGGAGCCTGCTTCAGATTCTGTGTCTCCCTCTCTCTCTGCCCTTCGCCCACTCATGCTCTGTCTCTCTCTGTCTCAGAAATAAATAAACATTAAAAAAAAAAAAAGAAGTAGGAGGATATGATGTTAGGAAAGTAAAAACCGCCCCCACCTCCACATACCTTTCTTGGCCAAGGAGATTGTGGAAAGAAATAGAAGTAGAAGATAGTGATATGTGTCTTGTAATTTTCCCCCATGGCTTGGAAATAAGTTGTATTACAAAAATAAGAGTAATAGTAAGAACAAAGAGGGGAGATATTGCCCATTTCCAAGTTGAGGTCCCTGGAAAGCTCATTTTTGTTCTGCTCACCTGTACCAACTTGGGAGTATGACCACAACAACTTGGCTATGCACCACAAACAGAAGGAGATCCTATGGCTTTGTTTTCCTATGCTTCCTCCAAGTCCCATGTTTTATAGATGATGTGACAAGAGCCAGAAGGCCTTCTGAGGCACCATCTGCCCACCCTGCCCTGACAAGGCAGGTGGAATGCCAGGCCAGTAGACTTGGTGAGGACCAGAGTAGTCACTCCACAGTCTATAGCCAACATAGTAGGGGTAAGGCTGAGACATACAGAGGTGTTACTTGGTCCTGACCAAGCAAGGTGCACCCAGTGAATAATGGCTGATGTCTTGAGACCAGTAGTAACTTCCCAATGCACGCCAATGACGTCCATGAAGATAGGAGGCTCTTTCTCTCAAAGTCATGAGGACCCATCAATGCCCTTCTCCTCAGATATCCAGATATCATCTTAGGGAGAGAAGCAGGGGAGGGAGGCAGGTGCCTGAGGGCCAGCATTGACTACATACTTTTCTAGGCCCAGTGCAAAACGAAAATACAAGTCCATTGTTCAAAAATTAAGAATCTTAAGACTGTGACAGAGCATTAAACCACCTGTGGGGGCTTTCTAAGTGCAGGACTATGTGCAACTGCACAGGTCTCAGACCTATGAAGCTGGTCCTGCTGAGAGCCTGAACATACTTTTCCCCTAGAGATTCTCAACACTGCCTAAAGGGATCATTTAAATTATCAGATTGGATTAAATTTAAATTGCATTGGACATATAGTTAATTCTTTCCCCATTAACCAGTGAGTGAATGGGAACCTGAGAGAAATGCCAGATTAGTTTATGGACAATCAAGACATTACTGATTTGGGTTGAGTTATATTTGTGGTCCTTTTGTAAAGACATAGTTTTCTCTTCTATAGGAGAAGAGCTGCTGATTAGAGAGGTTAGGGGATTGTTCAAGGTCACCAAGGTAGTTAGTGGTGAAATTGAGGTTTCACCCAGGTATGATTCCAAAACTCAGACATTTTTTTACTTTTCTGATGCAGATAATGGTAAAGTCAAAGGTAAATCTGAGAGATTGAGCTTTAAAGTGTGATTTCTTTTAAAATGTGCTTATTTTTATAAGTGCATGAAGAGTATGCATTGTCACCAATAGGAATGATACTGTCTCCTAGAGAATACTTTGGAAAGTTGGGGGTATTTTGGTTGTCTGAGGGGATAGTGGGGATTTTATGGACAAAGGTTAGGGATATTAGAAAGTTGCAATTTGCAGGGCAGTCCTACACAAGGAAGAATCGTTTGATGTTCTACATAACTTTTAGTTGCCTCATCAGTTGCTTGAGTAGGTAAAAACTTGTTATAATTATGAGTCTAGAGCCCAATAACATTTTACATAAACTCATAATATATTTTGCACGGTTTAAAAATAGGCTGCATTTTCCAAAACTAAAATAATTGTAAATTGAAGGAAGAGTATACTTGATTTATTTCAAGCTTTACCAAGTTGTTCCCCATTTTGGAAAACCACATTGCCTAGTGGCCATGCTACTTTCAGTATTCGGATCATCAATACAATAGACCTTAATCAATTTGGTAGTAGATGTCAAATTTTCATAGATTCCACACGTAGATGCATTGACTACATTAGTCTTCTGGTGTGGCTGTGTTTGAGCATATTGGCATATACATTATTTTATTATAAATTCTATTTTTTTCCTCCTTTGTGTTATAGTCAAAGCATTTTTTTTTTGTTCAAAAGTTATAAGTGTAGGTAGGTTACAATTTTGTATGGATTTCATTTTAGGACTATATATGGGCGTTGAAAAATATTTTCTATAGAAAGGAGTGGGTCTAGCAGTTTGAGAACCACTGAGGTCAGAGAAACTAGTATTTGGAATCAGTAAAAAGCAGAGTTCTTTTTGCAAGAAAACCTTAGAGTAATTGACTTTCCCTGAAGGGCTTACTGGCCATGAGGGAAATAGTACTGGGCCTGATGTGAAAGAGGTATTAAATCTTTCAAGAGACTATATTCTGTGTGTTAGGCACAGAATCAAGATACCTGACCTAATTTATCCAAGGAGTAGGGCTTTACAGGTAACCTCCTTTTTTTTTTCTTAAGTTAATTTTTGTCTTCTTGGCTGGACAAAGTTGTACTTTTCATTTGAGGGGGTGACCTTGGAAGGAAAAAAGAGAAAATTTTTTTGATTCAGGTTTATATTTTTCCTCTTAGGAAAAATATCTCTTTGAAGGTAAAATAACTGTGTGAGACATTCATATTGCAACTCAAAAGTCTCCGTGTTACTAATTGTTATGAGAACGCTGGCATTAGGGGGGCTTTCGGTAAAATGTCCCAATATGATGAGTTTCTTGCACTACCATGTTCCTTACGTAACTCTAGGATTCTGCCCTTTTTGTGGGAGGGATGTCCTACTGCCTATTATTAACAATGTTATTGTTGCCAGTTAATCATATAAAATTGTTGATGAAAAGGTCAAAAGCTATACTTTGAGTCCAAGAGAGTAAGTTCTTTGTTCTAGACACTCAGGGTCACGCCATGTAGTGACGTCTATTATGGTCCTTAGGGAAAAATCTTCCTCTCCCTCCTTTGGATCCTCTTTCTTCTGGAATCTTCCCCCTCTCCCACTGCTTTCCTGCATTGAACAGTGCTTTCCCCAGGGACTTGCCTTGGTCTGGTCAGTCTCTGTCTGGTCTGGGTGAATGGTCATTTAGGATGGAGAGAAGTTGGGACAGGAAAGTGCCTCTGGATATTTCTGGCAGGTATCTACCCATTAGTAGATAATAAACTTAATAAACTTAAGCAGTTTATTGTAATGATTCAGAGCCCAGTCTCTGGAATCAGTCAGCCAGGAGGATTTCCATTCTGGCTCTGCAGTTAATAGTTGTGTGACTTAAATTCTCTGTCTCAGTTTCCTCAGCTACAAAACAAAAACTATAGTAATACCTAATCTGCAGGGTTGTTGTGATGATTAAATGTGTTACTGTGTGTAAATGGGAAGCAGGGAGGAAGAAAACCTGTTCTACCACATTTACACATTTAAACAGAAAATGTTTTGTTTGCTGCTATTTCCTACTTGGCGTTTTATTGCAGATTGGTCGAACCCTAAATGACTTCTTTGATTTTTTGGATGGTGGGGCTAGGGAACAACTGGGTAAATGCAAAGTGGAAAGAGTCATCAGCTTGGGTTTTAGATTCAAGAGTGTCACTCTTTTGCTCAAAACCCACTGAAGTGTCCCCATGTCATTGAAAGTAAAACCCAAAGACTCCATAATGCCTACGAGGTCTTGCATCACCTGGACACTTGTGACATCTCTGACCTTATCATCAACTGCTTTCCCTGCACTCCAGCCAGCCAGACTGGCCTTCTTGCTATACTTCTGACATGCCAGGTATACTCCTGCTGAGGATCTTTGCTCTAGCTGTGCCCTGTGTCTAAATGTTTTTCTCTTTGACATCAGCATGGCTCACTCCTGCACCTCTTTCAAGTCTTTACTCAAATCTCACTTACTCAATGAGGTCTATCCTGATCATCATATTTAATATCGAAACTTGCCTCTTGCTACTACCCTGGCACTTCCATTCCCTTTACCAAGCTCTATATTTTCCTCCTAATGCCATTGATCTTCTAACTAACCATATAATTTACTTAGTTATTATATTTATTGTTTCTGATTTGTCTTTCTCTACTAAAATAAAACTTAAAAAAGACAGGGTATTGCCTTCTCACTTGCATCTTTAGAGTCTTTAGTTCTTGGCACATAAGAAGTATGTGCTCAGTAAACATTTATGAAATGAATGTATGATTCACCCATTGAGGCTGAGGACACCCATTGAGGCTGATCTAATCACACCAGGGTTCTCCCAGCAAGAAAGAAGGGAGAATAGCTGTTGAATGGGCAGTTAACATGGATTCTAAAATGCCCAGCTGCACACTGGGGAAAATTGGATTAGGGGCTAACTGAGGAGTATTTGAGTCTTTTCCCAAATCTGGTATGCAGATTAAACAGGAACTACATTTTATTTCCTGAACTTGTTGTATTTTTAACAAGAAGAAAAGTAGTGTATTTTTATGAATTGTATGAAAAAGTGGTAGCACTGAAATGGTTTTAGCCTTGCCAAGATGCCATATTTCTAGGGATGGAGTGATGTAGGAAATGTATAAAGACACATGGTTCCTGGCACAAAGGAAACACTCAGAAAATATCTGAATTTTATCTAGGGCTATTCCTACCTTTAAAAGTAATCAGAGGAATATGTAATAAAATATATTATCTTACCTATTCTTATCTATGAGATATCATAGAATCTCACTGTTGGAAAGGATGGGAGTGATGTATATCCTTTTCAGGGTTCTTCACAGATGAGCAAAAAATGAATTAAGCCCAAAGATCAGCACAGATGAGCTAAAGTCTGACTTCCTTTAAATTTTACTCTTTGGCACTCCAAAACAAATCTATTCACTTTTATACCTGAGATCCTCTCAACTATTTGAAGGAAGCCATTGTGTCTGCTTCCCCACAGGGTAAACATCTTCAGTTTCTTATCTAGCTTAGTTTTGAGAATCTTCACCACCTAGACCACCCTGGTTTGGATGAAATGCAGCTTCACAATGTTGTTTTTAGAAAGTCAGTGGCCAAAGTGGTTCACAGTGCTCCTAACTGAGTCTGATAAAATGAAGTGCAGAGAGACCACTTGCCAAAATGAATAAATATGTAAACAAATACATTAGGTAAGTAATAAGGGGAGGGGAGATATTGACTAACAATGAAAAAGTCAGAGCTAGCTCTACCTCTGTCTACAGCTGGAGATCTAGGGGTTCATATATCATCTGAACTCTGTCTTCATTGCTTGGCTCTGTTTTTCTTTGTGTTTTCTTTGCTTCCAGGAGGGGTCCCCACATATTTCTTCTTAGAAGCTCGAGGTTTACATCCTATCAAATTAGCAACTTCCCTCAGTGCTATGGATAGAATTCTGGAGAAAAACCAACATTTAATAGAAGAGAAAGACACATTGATGATCTTTCAGAATGTAAATTTCTATCATAAAGTAAATGATTTCAGAGTACTGTGACTTGCTATATTGGCTTTTAGTGATGCTCTTTTTTAGTGCACTCACAATGCTGCTTTATTTTGTGACTTCCAGAATTCTTCCTGGAATTGACATCAAATTCATGATTTGAAAGTTGTAGAATCTATTCTTTTCAAATTTGGGAAATTAAGATATTGGTTCCCATCTTTTATCTTTTGTTCTTTTTTTAGTTCACACTGAGTTTTTCTGAGATTTACAGTATTTCAACATTTATTGAATACCACACAATGGTACTTTCTCATTCATATTTACAAGTTCTTGGCTTCTGAGACAGGAATCATTTAGGTTAAAAACTTGAATTCCTTTGAATCAACCAGTTAAATCATACTTCTTTATACTCTGCCCACCTGCCTTGACTTTCCAGTTCTACATTAACGAACTTTTTAGTTTGGATCCTTGGTTTTAAGAAACAGAGAGTCAAATCAGGTTAACTTCAGATTATGCAGAAGCTTCATTATGAGGTTGCATGTAGCAGTGAGGAAGAAAGGGAGCTCATAAGAACAGAGAAGTGAATTTCATGGAGGCTTGTGTCTGTGGGCAGGTTCTAAGCAGGAGCAATTTGTGGGTCTCCTATCTACAATCACATCAGTTTTTGACTCTGTAAATTGTAACTGTGATGCTCTGATGAGCTTTGTTTATCTTGGTGTGTCTTTTTTTTTTTTAAACCGCTTTATTGAAGTATAACTGGCATAGAATAAACTCTACATATTTAGAGTGTATAGTTAAGAGTGCCTGACTGGCTTGTTGGTAGAGTATGCAACTCTTTTTTTTTTTTTTTTCATTTGAGAATGACTTTATTTTGCCTTCGTCCCTTAAATATATTTTCTTTTTTTTTAATATATGAAATTTATTGTCAAATTGGTTTCCATACAAGACCCAGTGCTCATCCCACCGCATGCCCTTCTCAATGCCCATCACCCACCCTCCCCTCCCTCCCACCCTCAGTTTATTCTCAGTTTTTAAGACTGTCTTATGGTTTGGCTCTCTTCCTCTCTAACTTTTATGTCATAAACTTTTATGATGATTATGTCCTTTGAGGAACTGAACTATTTATCATTATGAAATGACACTCTTTTTCCCAGGTAACATTCTTTGCTCTGAATTTTACTTCGTTTGATGTTATCGCCAGTGAGGCTTTATTTTGGTTAGTGTTAACATCATATATTTTCTCTCACCCTTTTACTTTTAACTGATTTATGTCTTTATGTTTAAAGTGAATTTCTAGAAGGCAATATGTAATTGGGTTTTATGTTTTTAGTCCAAATTTCAAGTTTACTACATTTTCTCCTAGAATGTGTAATCTATTAATCTCATCCAGTGTATTTTTCTTCTCAGGTATTGTGGTTTCATCTCTAGAGTTCAATTTGCATCTTTAAAAAGTATATCTTTCATATCTCTATTTAATATGTTCAGTCTTTCTCTAAATTTTTTGACATGATAGTTATAAGAACTTCTAAAATGTATTTGTGTACTGATTTTATTATGTGTGTCAATTCTGTATCAGTTTTGATTATTTTTCTCCCTTTTATAGGCTATATTTTCTTCTTTCTTTTTTTTAATGTTTATTTATTTTTGAGAGACAGAGACAGAACATGAGTTGGGGAGGGGCAGAGAGAGAGGGAGACACAGAATCCGAAGCAGGCTCCAGGCTCTGAGCTGTCAGCACAGAGCCCGAGGCAGGGCTTGAACCCACAAACCAAGAGATCATGACCTGAGCTGAAGTCACACGCTTAACCGCTGAGTCACCCAGGCACCCCTAGGCTATGTTTTCTTACTTTATTTTGCATGCCAGGTAATTACTGATTGGATGCCAGTCATTGTGTTTTAACTTCTTGGGTGTGAGATATTTTTGTAGTCCTATAAATATTCTTGTTCTATGTTACTGTTTGTTCTGCAGTTAAGTTTCTTAGAAACATTTTGATCCTTGTGGGTCTTGGTTTTAATCTTTGTTAGATAGGACCAGAATAGAGTTCAGTCTAGAGCTAAATTTTTCCTACTACTGAGGCAAGACCCTTCTAAGTAGTCTATCTGATGCCCTATGAAATATGAGTTTTTTGTTTTGTTTTTATTTTATTATGTATGTATGTATTTATTTATTTTTGAATGTGAAAAAGCTCTTTTTATTCCATTACAAGAATACCTGTGTCTTGAATCCAGGTATTTCTTTCTTTTTTTTTAATTTAAGTTTTTATTTTTTAAAATTTACATCCAAATTAGTTAGCATATAGTGCAACAATGATTTCAGGAGTAGATTCCTTAGTGCCCCTTACCCATTTAGCCCATTCTGCCTCCCACAACCCCTCCAGCAACCCTCAGTTTGTTCTCCATATTTATGAGTCTCTTCTGTTTTGTCCCCTCCCTGTTTTTATATTATTTTTGCTTCCCTTCCCTTATGTTCATCTGTTTTGTCTCTAAAGTCCTCATATGAGTGAAGTCATATGATTTTTGTCTTTCACTGACTGACTAATTTCAGTTAGCATAATACCTCCAGTTCCAAGTAGTTGCAAATGGCAAGATTTCATTCTTTTTGATTGCCAAGTAATACCCCAGTGTGTGTGTGTGTGTGTGTGTGTGTGTGTGTGTGTGTGTGTGTGTGTGTATACACCACATCTTCATTATCCATTCATCTATCGATGGACATTTGGGTTCTTTCCATACTTTGGCTATTGTTGATACTGCTGCTATAAACATTGGGGTGCATGTGTCCCTTTGAAACAGCACGCCTGTATCCCTTGGATGAATGCCTAGTAGTGCAATTGCTGGGTTGTAGGGTAGTTCTACTTTTAGTTTTTTGAGGAACCTCCATACTGTTTTCCAGAGTGGCTGCACCAGCTTGCATTCCCATGTTTGTTTTGTTTTTAAAGTGTGGCTGGTGGAAAGAGGCCCTATTCCTGGATAGGTGTAAACACAGGTATTGTTATTATGATGGTTAATATTATGTATCACCTTGGCTGGGCCATGGTGCTCAGATATTTGGTCAAGGATTATTCTGAACGTTTCTGTGAAGTTGGTTTTTGGATGAGATTAACATTTAAATTGGCAGACTTTGAGTAAAGCAAATCACTCTCCATAATGTGGATGAGCCTCACTCAGTCAGTTGAAGGCCTTAATAAAACAAAGACTGACTTCTGGAACAAGAAGGGATTTTGCCAGCAGATTTCTTTGGGACTCAAACTGCAACTCTTCCCTGATTCTCCAGCTTGCTGGCCTACCCCAAAGACTTCAGATTTACCAAGTTTCTGCAACTGCCTGAGCTAATTCCTTAAAATAAATCTCTTACTCTATATATTCATGTCCCGTTGGTTCTGTTTCTTTGGGGTATCCTAAGAGTTACCTCTAATAATTTCTAGTGTGCCTTTTTTTTAGGTTTAGGTAGTTTCCTCACCCACATGCTCTGATCGGTATCCAGCTGAATATTTGAGGAGAACCCTCTTTAGATGTCCAGAATTACTAATCTGCTTAGCTCTCTTTCTCTGGTACTGTCTTTTGTCAGGTCTCCTTGACTTGGTCTGTCTTATCACCTCAGGAAGTCTGCCAGGCTTCACCTGGGTTTCCTATTCCTGAGTGTCTGGAAACTCTCTTGAGGCATGAGGTTGGGCAGTGGCTGGGCTCACCTTGTTTCTTTCCCATCTTTTAGGAATTGGTGCCCCTCATTGCCTGATGTCCAGTATCTTGAAAACTGTTGTTTACTATATTTGTCTGGGTTTTTAGTTGTTTCAAATGGGAGAGTAAATCTGGTCCTGTAACTTCATCAATCAGAAGTTAAAGTTATCAGTTGTATCTTCTTATATCTTCTTCCTTCCAGATCCAGAGGATCTGGCTTCCTCTCTTTCTGTGCTAGATTTGTATTTACTTACTGCTTTTGCTTACTTGTTTTAGTCTTCTTGAAGCTGTGATTTACCACTCCCTCCTTTTGTCTTTCCATATGCATCTTTTTAGCTTCAGTTTTTTCAGATAGCTTGCAGATGAGCAGCTCTCGTGTTAAATGCCCTCCTCTGAACTGAGCTACCTGGACCTTGTTGAACAGGTTGTGTGATACAAAACAAGACCAACTGAGATTGCCTCAGCTGAAATGAGATGCTAGACAGTTTATCTTAGAAGAGCTATTAGACATGACAGGCCCAGTGCAGAACAAAACCTGTTTTTATTTTATAGAAAGAAAATAGTAGACAAATAATTCAAGTTACCTTTGTTACATTTTATGTTTTCCTACCATACAGGAGTGTAAGCCCCTTGAGAGCAGAGATAGTGTCTTATTGTCATTGCATTCTCACCATCTATTGTGATGGCTGGTACTTAATATCTAGTCTCATATCTATGGAAGGAATGAGCGTATACCCTCTGCCCCCAAGAGGTCCTATCGCTGTTTTCCTCGCCATGAACAAAACTCAACAAGGTCCTTCTTGTCCTCAGCTGTTCTTATAATTATATGCCATTCTTGTTTTTCGTGACTGTTTATACTATAAATTTCACCTTAGGAGATGGTTATTTTGGGACTGCTCCACCACCTAAAAGAAACTAGGGGTTAAGGCATTTAGAGGGAGCTTCTTGAGAAGGCTTTAGCCCTGAAGCAGTTATCCAAAGTGTGCTGGACTGTGTCTTTGCAGAACTGTCAAATTGTTGTGGTCCTAGTGTCCTGGTAGAGTGCTATTTTATGCTGATTTGTAGTTTCTAAGCAACATTGTTAGGCTTATGGGTTTCCATCTCCACTTAACAAATGGTGAAAACAATGTGTGGGATAAACCCTAGCCTAAATTTTTTCTTAGTAGACAGGAATAGACTCTGATTCTAAACTCTTAGTAGACAGGAGCAGACTCTGATTCTAAACACCTCAGGCATAGCCTAGAAGAGACTTAAAATAATGCTTTGACAAATAAGAACTGTGGCCATTGAAGAAAGTTATCCATTTAAATGTTTTCTTAATATTAATATTCTTGACCCAAAGTAACTCACATTATTTGTAAAGCACTCAACACACTGTCTGGCACAGAATGAGTGTCCGGTAAATGTTAGCTATTATCATTGTTGTTGTGAAGGTATTTTCCTTTTTATCTTTCTTTTCTAGGTTTGTTTCTGTCATGGGTCTTTGATACCACATTATATGCAAATGAGAAAATCTGTGAAAGAATAGTTTACTTGCGCTTTTTGTTTCATGCATTAAGTTCCCATATGATGTTTTCTAGAGAGAAGGCTAATGTTACTATGGCTATGGTTAGTATTGCAGCTTCTTCTCTTACACACTTTGTACCATCTCTATCCCAAACCATTCCTATCTCTTGTTTCTCTCAACATGGTAAATCAGTTGCTGTAGCTTCCTCGGGTGCCTGTAGCCTACCTGAACTGAGATATAGAAGGTGGAAGGAAAGAAACGATTATTTTATAGCAGGCATGCCATCATTAGCAGTTTGCCCCGTGGCTATTAAACATCCTCCTGGGATTATTGGTGAAGGCTCTCAGTGGCAGCAAAAACTTTGTGAAGTTTGCCTATTTTGTTGCTGAAGGTGTCTGTGGACTCCCTGCACTTGGAGATGTCCAGAAACGACATTTGATCCCCAGCCTTCCAACAGTGGTAAAAACCTCTATTTCCCTATGTTAAACTTTTTCTTACTTAACAAATCTAGTGTGGCTTCTGTTTTTATGACCAAATTCTGCCTGACAAAGGGTAGTAAAAATCCCCAGCATTTTGAAAACAAT
Organism: Acinonyx jubatus; assembly: GCF_027475565.1. NCBI lineage: Eukaryota > Metazoa > Chordata > Mammalia > Carnivora > Felidae > Acinonyx > Acinonyx jubatus. Next base: position 64,593,538 of record NC_069381.1, read on the forward strand.
TTTAATAGTCCTGGAGATGTTGCAGTCAATGGGATATTTACTTCTTTGACAACTAAGAGGATCCAGATTGATGGACAAGGTATTTCATTTAGGTTCGAGGTTACATAGGTTTGGGATATAAAGTGTTCAACCTGAGTCTTGGGACCTACTCACTCAGGGATAGGTCCTGCCTCTTTCTTTCTCCACAAAATTTAATTCCAACTGTAGGGAACGTTTATTTTTGAGAATGGTTAATCCTCACACTGTCTTTCCACATGAATGGAGATTATGCAATAATTTTTGCCTCCCATAGTATGTTAAAGATAAAGAAGCATTTCACTTTGAAAAAAAGAAATGTAATATAAATTAAAATAATTTTAATTGGAAAAGTGGAACCAGACTTAAACACATGGAAATCTTCAGGTGCAAAAATTGTAGAGGAAATGCAAAGCTAGAGTGGCAAGGGGTTAGAAAGCTGAAGTAGAACTTGGGGTTTGCAGGTCCAGTTAAAGTCCTTTTGGGACAGTGTCTGGAATTTTAACACTCATAAAAATGAATGATGAGGAGATGAGGTCTCAGGACTGTACAAGGTAGTGGAACTGAGACCACTGCATGGAGTCAGAAGCCTTGTAGAACTGTGCCCAATCCAATGAATGGGTACTAGACAAATGTGGCTCACCAGCCCAGGAAAGCTGGGAGTAGCAATGTGATTTATTATTCTTGTGGCATGCCAAGTTGAAAAATTAACATATATACTGATTTAAAAACTGAATTTCAGCAGACAAATGGGATTGTTCTCTAGAGATGACCAGAAATCATCCATGGGAATCCCACAGAAACAGTGCTGCCGAAGATGAATGACATTGCAAATCCCACAAGGAAAGGCATAACCCCTGAGGGAGCCAGCAGGTACAACTAATAGGAGAACTGACACCACAAGAACTGATTTTAGAACTATTTAAAATAGATTTTATATGTAGTATATTTTTAACATTTTTAAGAGACAAGCAACAAAGCTGATAGAAGAATAAGAGAGTATGAAAAATGAACCCAGAGATTAGAAAAAGAGCTAGGTAGAACTTTTGAAAATATAAGAGACATTGGAATGAAAACTTAATAGGTTAAACAATAGATTAGACGTAGTTGAATATAACAGTAAATTGGAAGATGGATTTGAGAAAATCAATACAGTGTACAGAAAAGAGAGAAAATCTGAAAGAAATTAGAATGAAAAATTTCTACATATATTTAATAAGATCAAGAAGAACAGAAGAGAGGAAATGAGGAAGAAGCAATATCCAAAGGGAAGTGGCTGATAATTTCTAGAACTGAAAAAAAGAATAAATTTTCAGATTAAAGGAGATTATTAGTTTGGGTCAAGATAAATAAAGCCAAATTTCTATCTAGAAGCATTGTGGAGCATCTGTAGAACAAGAACAAAGAAAAATCTTAAAGATTTCTAGATAGAAGAAACAGAGTACTTATTAAGGACAATTAAACTGATAGCGACTTCTCATCAGCATTAATAGAGGCTGGAAGGAAATGGATTATCATCTTTAAAATGCTAGTGGAAGATAACTCAATAGATGCCAACCTAGGATTCCATATATTCAGCTAAACTATAAACTGACAGACGCTGGAGAGTACCTGTCTCAAAAACTTGATCCACAAATTAAATTAAAACATTTTAATTTCATGGTTTCGTCTGGAGTTTTGTTTAGCTAAGGAGTACCAACAAGTGGTAAATGGCTTTTGTTTCTTAGGTGTTTCTTATTCATTGATAAGCCCCAGGGAATAGGATGAAAGTAAATGGATGAATAGAGGGAATTCCTTGCAATAATGCAAGTTGCTGTCTTTACTGTAGACAGACAGAGGGGCAGGTTACATACATGGGGAAAACCACTAGACTTTTTTGTCTAGATTTGGGCTATATTGACTCTGAGTCTTAATATTTGTCATTGGGAGGTGAATATGTATGCTTTTGAGCCAATAATTAACTACTGGATGATCAGGAAGTACAAGAAGGCTCAATTGCCCCTCACAGTGATGGGGAGACCCCAAAAAGCCAGGCATGAGCTGCCAAAGCCTACCTTGAATGGCTGTAAAATAGTCCCCAGTAATGATTTTCTGGTTGGAATAACTCAGATCAAGGGAAATATTTTGTTGAGGGATTACTACATCTTACAGTTTACTCAGAACTGGGGTGGGTGGAGAATTGGAGAAGGTGTTCTAGAACAAGACCAGTTCTTAATGGGTAGGTTATCCAAAAGGAGATGGAGTGTCCCAGTCTGGAGGTTTGTTGAAGTCAAGGGAGCAAGATTAGAAACTAGGATGTGACCAACAGGACAGCTCTGTGAAGGGTTTTAACTTTTATGCTTTCCCTTTAGATTTTAATGGCAGTCTTATTTACCATGTGGTTAAAAAACATTTACCCTTCACGTTATAATTTCCTTTGGCTATACCTAACCTGCGAGTGAAGTCTGATCTATTGGTACAGTGAAGAATCCAGGGATGGGGCAGTAAAAGGATGTGGGTCCTGCCCCACAGTCATCTCTGTCCTGAGACCCAACAGAAGCAGTAGCATCCTATCTAGGAGGCCTGTGATCCAGCAGTGGTCCATGGTGGACTTAGAGCAGAGCAGGGGAGCACCTGCTGTGAGCAGGAATGATTCCTAAGTGGATGGATTGGTTCACAAGTGAAGGAAAGTGGCTTTGAAGAGACATTGAACTCTTAGAATGATAATTTTTTTTATTTTGAAAAAGTAAAAAAAAAAAAAAAAAACAACAAAAAACCACAGCCAACAATAAAAAGCACCTTACAATGTTATCACCACCTTAACATAACTTTTTTTGTACATGCATATTATCTTCTACTTCTGGACCACTTGTGTATGTATTCCTAATAAGATTAATTATATTGTTCTTGCCATTTTGCCTTTTGTGTGAACCTGAGTTTGAAATTTTAGTTCTATTGGTTAGGAGCACTGTGGCACTGGACAAAATATATAACCTCTTTGAATCTCTGTTTCCTTTTTTTTTTGTTAAATGGGAGTAATAAGAGATCCCATAAAAATATTTAAGGAAGGGCTAATTGCTGTGGTAGGAAGGTAAACAAATGCAAGCCCTGTCTGATGGGCTTACAGTCTTATTAAAGGGCAGAGATGGTAACTCACCTCTGTAACTGTAAAGAGGGCTCTGGAATAGAGGTTCATGGTCCTCTGTAGGTCTGCATCACAGGGATTTGACAGAGTTCATTGAACAGGGAACCTTCCCTGAGGTAGTGAAGCTTCAGCTGAAATCTGAAGGATGGGAGGAGTTAGACAAAGAAGTGAAGAAGAATGTACTGGCCCAGGGGCCAACATATGTAAAGGGCCTGTGGTGGCGGGGGGAGCAGGCAGTGGCCAGGTGGCTCTGAGGTCACTGTGCTTGGACAGTAGAGAGAGTGCGTGTGTGAGAAGCAGACTGACATGACACGGTGGGGCTAGAAAGAATAGAGCCTGGCAAGAACATCCTGGCCATGGAAAGTGGATTGAGGGGCTGAGGTGGGAGTAGGCAGACCAGTGAGGAGCTACTGCAGCACTCCCCAGCCAGGACATGGTGCTATGGTAGAAATGGTAGAGATGGAGAGGAGTGAATGGTTACGAGAGAGATTTTGGAAATAAAACCTCAGGAGTTGGTAGTGGATTGATTAGAGGGGATGAAGGGTAACAGTTTCATGAAATCTTCTTGTGAGGGAATCAGATTTTTTAAATGTTTATTTACTTATTTTGGGGGCTGGGTGGGACAGAGAGTGAGAGAAGGAGGGAGAGAGAGAGAGAGAGAGAGAGAGAGAGAGAGAGAGAGAGAGAGAGAGAATCCCAAGCAGGCTCTGTGATGTCAGCACAGAACCTGTTGCAGGGCTTGATCCCACAACTGTGAGATCATGACCTGAGCCAAAATCAAGAGTCCAACACTTAACTGACTGAACCACCCAGGCACCGCAGGAATCAGATGGTTCTAAAATGGCAAACATGGTTGTACAACTAAACAATACATAAAATTTCCTTTAAAAAAGGTGGCTTTGGGAAAACAATGAATTGAATGTGCATAGACATTAAGTTTTCTGATATAGTTGCAAAATTGATTTTAAAAACACATCAAGCCGTAACTTCAGGACATATAAAGTACCACTTTGAAAAGTCACATGTGGATTCAAATCAGTTATTATGGTCAGAATTATTAAGATTTTATCAAATGATAACTTATAGGGGTAGGAAAAATGAATAGAAATGAGACTTCTGAAAGTATTTGATTTAAATAAAAACCACCTTAACTGGTGTAGGACTAGAAGGGATGGCTTGTTTAGAGCCAGTCACAATGTAATGGACAAGGTGTGTTTGGGGATAGCATTTTTTTTTTTGATAGATGACTCACTTGGTAAGAGACATAGGGATATTATGTATTTTGACTCACTTATCAAATTTTTGGGGGGGCTTTAGGTATGACTTTAATTCACCTGGTATAACTGAACTTGGCATGAAGTAATTTCCAACCCAGACCAAGGGATTTACTCAAAAGATAAAATGTAGTGTAATTTTCTTTACAAAATGATTCACAATGGCCTTGAAAATACCAAGTTCTCTATCTGCCTTTAAAATAGGCTATTTATGAAAACAAATATTTTACACACATTTCAGGAACATTCTGTAATGTGAGCCTCATGGTTCTGGGTACCATCAATATGCTAATGACTTCTATATTGAAATCTCTAGCCCAAATAACTCCCCTTAATTTGACACCTGTATATCCACTTCTTAGCAAATATTTTCTAGTTCCTACTAAGCTGATGGACACTATACAGATTGTGGACAGTGATGAGCAAAATAACAAGGTTCCTGTCCTCATGGGGTGAGCGTAGGAGAGAGTTAAGCAAGTAATCTCACACAGGAACGTATCTTTCTTGAGGGTGGCCAGTGCTTCAGTGGAAGAGAGATGGGTAGGGCAAGACAGAGGAGTGTAGGAGATGGCTTCACACTCAGTGGTCAGGAAAGGCCTTGCCAAGGAAGTAACACTCTGAGGCTGCCAACTGGAGAATGAGGAGGCAGCCAAGTGAGGAATATTTTGGGGAAACTGAGGCAGATGGAGTGAAAGAGCTGGCACAGTTGAGGGACTGAAGGAAGGTCAGTGTGGCTGGAATGTTTGAGTAAGTAGACTTGTGGACATTTTTTAAAAATGATGGCAATAAATCAAGGCAGTCAGATAGTTGGGAAGGGGTGTTGGGGAGAGGAGGCAAATCAGAGGTGATTTGACACTACATTAGGGAACCCAGATTTATATATTAAAACATTTTTCCCCCCTCATGTAATTTTGTCTGCACTGCTATCCGTCACTTGATCAAGGAAATAGTTAAATACTTTCTCTAGGTAAGTATTCGAAGATTATCTGAAAGTGAAAATGCTTTCTCTGATAATCTTGCTCAGTCATCTGATTGTAGGAGAACATTTTGTGTTGCACAGTTATTTGCATGCTAGTCACTTCTGGCCTGGGTTATTTAATATTCCCAACTAATGAGACAGTTTGTGTGCTTGAAAAAGCAGAGTGGGAAAAACGATTACAATTTTATAATTAACTTAGTTCTTATGTAGTGTTCTCTTTGTTCGTATAGTGTTATGTTTTAAAAAGAATCAGGGGTTCTTATTTTTGAAGGCCAGTCTGATTTTCCTAATTATTTTAAATCTCACTATGATTCAGTAACATGTTGCACTATCATTAATCCAATTCATCTAGAGTTATAATGTGTTGCATTGCTATGCCTATCTTAACTGTCATCAAATTCCTTTGACCAAAGGATTTTCCCCCTTATTTACCAAGCCTTACTCTTTTCTTAGTCATAGTGTCTTCTATTTTGAAGATATGTTTTTCCTTGTTTCAAGAATATTATGTATACTTGGTAGAGCTCAGTTTTTATGACCACTGTATTATGGCTTAGTGGTATAGTGGAAACAGCATTTGTGTTTGTGTTGAAGTTGGACAGACATGGGTGTCAATCCCAACCCTGCTACTTACTTAGCTATGTCATCTTTGGTTAGTTACATAAAATTTCAAATGTTCCTTTTCTCATTTGTAGAATGGAGATTAATAATCTTCATAGAACCCATAGAATGAGGTTAAGTGGGATGTGGATAAGGCATAGCATAGTGCCTATCACTTGGTAGGTGCTCAACTGTGTATGTGGCCTTTGGCAGATCAGATAGCACCACTTAGAACTGTATTTCTAATAGTGGAAATACCTTTGCACTGGTTCATCTGTGTTCTACCTTTGTGTCCAGGGAGATGTTAATTTCTCTCTTGGGATAGAAGGAAGGGTTGCTGGGTAGCACAGGGCTGGCTGTAGTCAGGAGGGAGCCACAGAATGTCATGCTAACTTTTAAAAACTTTTATTTTTTTTAATTAATTTATTTTTTGCCAGTTTAGCCTATTTATTTATTTATTTATTTATTTATTTATTTATTTATTTATTTAATTTTTAGTGATTCATTGCTTACATATAGCACCCAGTGCTCATCTCAAGTGTCCTTTTTTAAATTAAACAAAAATTTTTAAAAAAAAATTTTTTTTTTCAACGTTTATTTATTTTTTTTTGGGACAGAGAGAGACAGAGCATGAACGGGGGAGGGGCAGAGAGAGAGGGAGACACAGAATCGGAAACAGGCTCCAGGCTCTGAGCCATCAGCACAGAGCCTGACGCGGGGCTCGAACTCACGGACCGCGAGATCGTGACCTGGCTGAAGTAGGACGCTTAACCGACTGTGCCACCCAAGCGCCCCAAACAAAAATTTTTTTTAAACATTTATTCATTTTTGAGAGACAGAGTGTGAGTGGGGGAGGGGCAGAGAGAGGAGGAGACACAGAATCTGAAGCAGCCACCAGGCTCTGAACTGTTAGCACAGAACCTGACACAGGGCTTGAACCCATGAACCGTGAGATCATGACCTGAGCTGAAGTCGGGTGGTCAACTGACTGAACCATCCAGGTGCCCCCAACAAAGTTTCCTTCTTAATGTCCCTCATCCCTTAAGTTCTTCCCCCACCCAACACCCCGCCAGCAACCCTCAGTTCTCTGTATTTAAGAGTCTCTTATGGTTTGTCTCCCTCTCTGTGTTTATATTATTTTTGCTTCCCTTCCCTTATGTTCATCTGTTTTGTGTCTTAAATTCCACATATGAGTGAAATCATATGATATTTTTCTCTAACTTATTTCATTTAGCATAATGCAGTCTAGTTCCATCCACATTGTTGCAAATGGCAAGATTTCACAGAATGTCACATTCCCTTGATTCAAGGGCTCTGGAGCTGAGGTGGGCAACTAAGGGAAGTCCAGGCCAGCATTTAAGCAAAAGGTCCCAACATTGGGAAACAAAATGTGGTTAGAAGCTAAATTCAGAAGTTCAATTCGGGGCTATCATCAAGAAGTCAGGTCATCCACTCAAAAAAACCTTGATTGAGAGACTCACATGTGAGGACCCTTTGTTAAGCACTGAGTTCACCAAAATGAACAAAGCACAGTGCTCTAACGTCTTATGAGGTGGAAGGGGAGCCCCACAAGTACGTTACAGGGCAGAAAGTGCAGTTATATTGGTGCTAAGTGGGAAGAGGTTCAGGATTTGAGACAGTGAAGGAGAGAGGATCATTCCATATTTCTGGCAGAGAGCTGGGAGACAAAGGGTTTCAGATACCCACACCTGAGCCTAGAATGAAATAAGTAATTTAACAATTAATAACAAGGATAGGAGGGTAAGTTGTGGGTCAAGTAGTGAAGAATAGGTTCTGAATTGCTGTGTTTCTGGTCCTTAAAGAGGCCACACAAGGAGCCAACCAAGCAAGACAATGAGATTGGTTCTGATAGTACTTGTGGGATGCTCCCTGGAGGGTCCAATACTGCTCAAAGAACAGAGAGATGCTGCCTGATCTACCAGGGGACTGACATTGACCTTGATTTCATCAGCTTGAAGTAGAAATGGTTTAAATGGCTGTAGTGACCTGAAATAGTTATATGTAATTTCTGTTGGATGTAATCCAGAGCAGGATAAGATTTACCTTCTGAGTAATCAAAATTTCTGCTGATTTTATGGGATGATAAGAGAAATAGCAGTGAACTATTTACTTCTTACCCTGGAAATTCTAGTAGACTTGCTGTGTTTGGGTGAGTTTTTGAAATTTGACTAAAAATCTTAACTGGAAATCTCACCAAAGATTTTTTTTTTTTGATGGTTGGGGTCTCAGAGGGTGTATGGATTGGTTTATTCTGCTCATCTTGTCTGGCAATGTCTGGCTGTACAGATGTAGCATGAATGTGTCTCCAGATGCTGATACATAAGAGAGTACATAACTCATCTGTAGGAGCCAGGAGATCAGTCGTCTGTTCAGTTCTTGTTATTGTCATTTCATTCATCTCCTTTTCTTTAAAGTGAACTCTTAGGAGACCCATCTCTGTGATTATCTGGGGGAAGATTCAGCTGAGAGTGTAATGCTGGAGAGACTAAGATGTATTTACCATCTTTCTCCACAGCCAAGGCTTGCCAGGTTGATTTCCTAGCAAGGGTTCGCTTGAAAGTATGTAATAACACTACTTTGCATTTACATTACGATTACAGAGTAACCATGTTCCAAAATGTTTTGGGGTATCGTAATTCTGGGAAAGTGAAGATTTATATAGGAAAGACTTTCCACTTCTTATTACAGTTTATTCCTATAGTTTGTACAGATCCTCATTCCTACAGTTCATTTACATAAATATTTAAGTCCATAAAAATCTGGAAACTATTTACACAGTGAGGCAGAAGGTGCTCATTGGTTAAGTTATTAAAATCTATGAATGTGATATAAAAATCAGGAGGGTATTTAAAAGTCAGCATTTGAGTATATCTTTCCTTTATGATTGTTGCATAGAGAACTCTGTTATCTGGTTTGTTGTTTTAAGCCACTGTGTTTCGGGATGAGTTGTTAGGCAGGAGTAGATAATTGAAACAGTGGATCAAATAGCACCTGGTTCATGATGGGCAGCTGGGATCTTGCTGAAACAGTCTCAGCTGGGCCCAGTAGCAAGCTAGGAATAGTTTCTTAAAAGGTGAGTAGTTATCAGCAAAGGAGGACCGTAGGGGTCTTGGCTGTGATTCTTTTATTAGGGCTTTCCAGATGCTCCATAACAAGTCTTTGTTTACTACAGACACTCCGTTTATCCCTGAATTTACTGGTGAATGAGCAGTTAAGGAGAGGGTGGAATGGATCAAAGCTAAGGACCTCTCAAGAGGTCCTTTTTTTTTTTTTTTAAATCTAACTATATTCACCATGGTGTACATTACATTCCCAGGACTTATTTATTTTATAACCGGAAGTTTGTACTTTTTGAGTCCCTTTACCTGTTTTGCCCACCACACTCCTCACCTCTGACAACCACCAATCTGTTCTCTGTATCTATGAGTTTTTTTTTTTTTTTTTTTTAGGTTCCATATGTAAGTGAGATCATGCAGTATTTCTTTCTCTGCCTGACATTTTTCTTAGCACAGTGCTTTCAGGGTCCACCCATGTTGTCACAAATGGCAGAATTTCATTTTTTATGGCTTAATAATATTCCATTGTATATATAGCTATATCACATTTTCTTTATCCATTTATCCACTGATGGACACTTAGGTTGTTTCCATGTCTTGGCTATTGTAAATACTGCTGCTGTGAACATGGGGGTGCATATATCTTTTGTTTTCTTCAGATAAATACTAAGACGTGGAATTGCTGAATCATATAGTAGTTTTTAATTTTTTGGGGGGAACCTCCATACTGTTTTCCATAGTGGCTGCTGCAGGGAGCTCTTTAGCTCTGGGCTCCCCTCAAAACTAGTAGACTTAGGGCTAATTGATGAAAGGGTCAGAGCAGCACACCCAAATGTGGTATCAGTTTCTCCAACCCCAAACAATACTGAATTGCTCTCCAGGGTTATCCTCCCACTGGCATTTATGAGAATCCCTATTCCTTTGCGTCTTTATCCATGCTTGTTATTGCCATGCCTTATTTATTTATTTATTTATTTATTTATTTATTTATTTATTTATTTATTTTACATCCAAGTTAGTTAGCATATAGTGCAACAATGATTTCAGGAATAGATTCCTTAATGCCCCTTACCCATTTTAACCCATACTCCCTCACTCAACCCCTCCAGTAACCCTCTGTTTGTTCTCCGTATTTAAGAGTCTCTTATGTTTTTGTCCCCCTCCCTCTTTTTGTATTCTTTTGGCTTCCTTCCTTTATGTTCATCTGTTTTGTATCTTAAAGTCCTCATATGAGTGAAGTCATATGATATTTGTCTTTCTTTGACTAATTTTGCATAGCATAATACCCTCTAGTTCCATCCAAGTAGTTGCAAATGGCAAGATTTCATTCTTTTTGATTGCCAAGTAATACTCCATTGTATATACATATATCACATCTTCTTTATCCATTCATCCATTGATGGACATTTGGGCTCTTTCCATACTTTGACTATTGTTGATACTGCTGCTATAAACATTGGGGTGCATGTGTCTCTTTGAAACAACATACCTGTATTCCTTGGAAAATACCTAGTAGTGCAATTGCTGGGTTGTAGGGTAGTTCTATTTTTAAGTTTTTGAGGAACCTCCATGCTGTTTTCCAGAGTGGCTGCACCAGTTTGCATTCCCACCAACAATGCAAAAGAGATCCTCTTTCTCCTCATCCTCGCCAACATCTGTTGTTGCCTGAGTTGTTCATGTTAGCCATTCTGACAGCTGTGAGGTGGTCTCTCATTGCGGTTTTGATTTGTATTTCCCTGATGATGAGTGATGTTGAGCATTTTTTCATGTGTCTGTTCACCATCTGGATGTCTTCTTTGGAGAAGTGTCTATTCATGTCTTTTGCCCATTTCTTCACTGAACTGTTTATTTTTTGGGTGTTGAGTTTGATAAGTTCTTTATAGATTTTAGATACCAATCCTTTATCTGATATGTCATTTGCAAATATGTTCTCCCATTCTGTCAGTTGCCTTTTAGTTTTGCTGATTGTTCCTTCGCTGTGCAGAAGCTTTTTATTTTGATGAGGTCCCAGTAGTTCATTTTTGCTTTTGTTTCCCTTGCCTCTGGAGACGTGTTGAGTAAGAAGTTGCTGCGGCCAAGGTCAAAGAGGTTTTTCCCTGCTTTTCTCCTCAAGGATTTTAGCCATGCTTCTTTTCATTCATTCATTCATTCATTCATTCATAATTTATGAGAGAGAATGAGAGAGAGGGCACGTGAGTGGGGTAGAGGGAGAGAGAGACAGAGAGAGAGAGAGGGAGAGAGAGAATCCTAAGCAGGCTCTAGGCTCAGTGTGGAGCCTAACATGGGGCTTGACACAGGACTCAATCCCGTGTCCCTGGGATCATGACCTGAGCCGAAATCAAGAGTCGGAAGCTTAACTGACTGAGTCACCCAGGCACCCCTGCCATGCCTTTTAATGTTTACCAATCTACTGGGTATAAAGTAAGATCTCATTGTGGTGTTAATGAATTTTGCTGATTACTAATGAGATTGAGCATCTTTTTAACATATTTATAATTTTTGTTTTCTTAGGAAACATTTGTGAATTTTACCCATCTTTCTATTGGTTTATCTTTCTCAAAGCTTTTTTTGATGTTATTTATGTAATTTAGGTAGGATCCTCATTTGCTTGCTTTCTTTTGGCTAGAAAGAATAAAATGGCAACTTATAGTAAAGAAGATTCTCTTATTACGGGATTTTCTGGCTATTTCCCTGGCTGCTATTTTCCCTCTCCATTTAGTTCTTGCCTCATTGAAGAAATTAGTGATATTTCCCCAGGACTTGGTGACCTCACCTTTTGTCCTATGGATTACTTGCATGGGGGTGGGGTATAGGTGGGGGGTGAGAGGGCATGCAGGGGGAGGAGGCATACCTTGATTCCTGGAATCTTTTTTTTTTTTTTTTTAAATTTTTTAATGTTTATTTATTTTTGAGAAAGGGAGAGACAGAGCATGAACAGGGGAGGGTCAGAGAGAGGGAGACACAGAATCTGAAACAGGCTCCAGGCTCTGAGCTGTCAGCACAGAGCCCGACGCGGGGCTCAAACTCATGGACGGCGAGATCATGACCTGAGCTGAAGTCGGCCGCTTAACTGACTGAGCCACCCAGGTGCCCCGATTCCTGGAATCTTCTATTTCTCTTTGTCCAGTCCCTATTTCAAATGCTGCCTTAAAGAGGCATGTGTCCATTCCTCTGAGTGCTGCTGGTTTTTAACATTTGTCTGGTGTTTGTTTTGTTATGTTTGAAGTGGGCAGGGGTCTGCATTCTTGCTTTTTTCTGCTATTTTACTATGGAAGTCTGTGAGGCAACTTTTAAGGCTGCCCCTAATATTCATTTTAAACTGGTTTCCTTAAGGTAAGGGTATTGGGGAGAAGAGATTGTTTTTACCCTTGACTTTGTGTTTTTCTAGGATGGCCTTGCTTATTGAGGCAAAACTCCACTTAGAAGATTGGTGGGGGTGGAAATGGATGTTGCATGCCACAAACTAGACTGTGTAAAATGAAATTTCTCTCTCCCTCCATAACTAAAAATTTCTAGCCTCAGCCCTTATTCTGTCTGAGGCAGAAATTTTTTTTGTTTGTTTATTTATTTTGAGAGAGCGAGCAGGGGAGGCGCAGAGAGAGAGAGAATCCAAAGCAGGCTCCTTGCTGTCAGTGCACAGCCTGATGCAGGGCTTGATCCCATGAACTGTGAGATCACAACCTGAGCTGAAATCAAGAGTCAGATGCTTAAGTGGCTGAGCCACCCAGGCACCCCTGTCTGAGGCAGAAATCATAATCCAACCATTTAGAAATAAATACAGACATTTTTGACATTTTTCTTATAAATTTCAGGTTTAAATTCTGTCAAATTTAGGATTTGTAACACCTCCCTCCATAGTTTTTTTTGTTTTTAATGCTGCTAAGCTTGACTTGGGAAGAGTTGCAAATGCCTTTCCAAATAGGTGAGAGATTTCTGTGTCTCAGTTAAATGGGTTCAGGTCTTTGCTGTTGTCTCTTGAGAAAGTGTTTGCCTTGCTGAGCCTTCAATGTCTCCATCCATGCCAGCATCCACAGAGCTGTTACCCATTTCCCATCCAATCCTTAGCCTCAGATACAACCCTGCATCCTGTCATTTCTGGCTGCGTGAATTAGTTTTCTATTGCTGCATCACAAATGACCACAGACCTTGTGGTATAAGGCACATGTTATCTCACAGTTTCTACAGGTCTGAAGTCTGGGCATAGTTTAGCTGGGTCCACTGTTCAGCATCTAACAAAACTGAAATCAGGGGTCAGCCAGGTTGTATTCTTACCTGGAGGTCCTGGGGAGGCATCTACTGCTAAGCTAACTCAGGCTGTTGGCAGAATTCATTTCCTTGTGGTATATGACTAAGGTCTTTATTTTCTTGCTAGCTGACAGGCAGGGACCAGTCTCAGCTTTTAGAGAGTGGTTCCTAAGGTCCTTGCCATGTAGCCCTCTCAAAAGGCCCTTCTCACAACATGGCTATTTGCTCATTCAAGGCCAAGAGAAGATTCTCTTTCATTTCCAATCTCTCCCTTCAAGGAAGGCTTTTTAAAGGGCTCACCTAGTTAGATCAGCCCACCCAAGATAATCTCCCTCCTGATTAACTCAAAGTCAGCAGATTAGGCACCTTAATTACATCCTCAAATTCCCTTCACCCTTGCCATATAAGATCATTTCATCATAGTTGTAAAATGTTGTCATATTCAACACATGCTAGCCATACTCAAGGAGAGGGGAGTATACAGGGCAGACACAAGTGATGAAAATCTTGAGAGTATCTCAGAGTTCTGCAGACTATACTGTGGGACCCTCAGGGCTCTAGTTCTCTCTGCCTGCTGATTTCTGTGTCTCTCTTGGAGTCTGGGGCATGGAGGTTACTCAGGGACTGAGAGGAACCTCAGGACTTTTTCCAG
>NC_069381.1:64610000-64645000 GCF_027475565.1 Acinonyx jubatus
ATGAACAAAGAAATGATGAAGAACAGAGCCTCTTTCTCAGTGGTGTGTTCAGGTTTGAAAATCAGATGAGATGATGATCTTTTTTTTTTTTCTTTCTTTCTTCCCCCTCAACATTTTCCAAGCTTTTTGCTCTTTCCTCTATCTTTGCCCATACTTTTTAATACATCTTAATTATCTGGATATAGTCATTTGTCCTGCCATGTTAACCTTATAGAGTCTGATTTTCTGTTATATTTCTAGATTAACTAAGGTAATAGTGTGATTCCACATGTGCCATATTTTTTTTTCTCATTAATCCAGACTTTCAAATTGATAATGTATCCAGATTTGAACAGTATCTCCATTTCTTTGAGGTAGTGTTATACTTTGGTTTTAGAATCAGACATATCTCTTGATCCTGACTTTGTTACCTACTCTCAGATGTGTGACCTTGGGTATATTTCTTAATATCTCCTGATTGGAAAAATGTGGGGAAAAAAATCAACTACATCATAGGATTTCCTTCAGATTTAAATAAATTAAAAGATCTCCTTAGCAAATGATATCTTTTCCCCCAAACACTTTAACTAACATTGAAGTTTAATTTTGATTCTCTAATCTTACTTTTAAAGAGTCTTGCTAATGAGTAGTCTTAGCATAAGGAAGTGCAGGAATAATTAGCAATAAGGAATTAAAATTTTGTGACATTTAAACGTAATATTTTGGTGATATAGCTCTATCATCAGCAAATTGAACAGTTGAAAAGAAAGTGATAATCCATATTTAATACAATATTTTATTTTAGTGTTGAGGAAAATGTAGGTGAACAAGGAGCTGATTGACTTAGCGAAGATCACACAGACAGTTAAGTTTGGTTAGATTCATGGATTTCCAGTTGAGGACTAATATACTGCATCCAGTGATTTCTCACTTCTGTCTTCCTATTTCTGTTTGTACCACCTCCATCCTACTTCGGAACTTCACTACTTTTCACCAAGACTAGATCAAGAGCATCTTGCTTGGCACTTCTGTTTCCAAGTTGCTCTTCTCTCCAACTCATCCTTTTTGGTGTGATCATATTAATCAAATTGTTACATTCTTCTATTCAGATACCTCTACTGGTTCTCCATTGTCTACTAAGTCACTTCCAGACTCATTAGCCTGGTACTCAATGTCCTTCACAATGTGGCCTCATGTTCACACATTTATTTGACAAGTGGTATTTAGTGCCTACCATAAGCAAAGTCTAGGTGCTGGGAATATAAACTAAACATAATCTCTTCCCTCACTGAGTTTATATTCTAGTGCAGTGGTTCTCAAAATGTAATAGGGGACCCAGAGGAGCTCTGAGACCCACTCAGGATATCTGCAGAGTGAAAATTACTTTCATAATAATACTAAGATATTATTTGTCATTTTCATTCTCATTTTTAAATGTGTATGCAGGAAAGTTTTCCAGGGCTACCTAATATGTGATATCACAGCAGATTGAATGTGGATGTGGAAACAGATGTGGGAATCTAGCTGTTTTTTATTGGGTCAAAATTAAGGATTAAGGATTACAAAAATATAAAGTAATGCTACTTTTTAAATAATTTTGCTTGAAAGAGTTTTTCCTCCATAAAAATATTTCTTGCATTAGCATTAATGGGTTTATTTTTGTTATTTTAAAATGAATTAATATTTTAAAATTTATCAATTTAAATTCTTTTTTTTCAAAAACAGCTTTACTGTTTTTGAAATATAATTGATATATAAAATATTGCATGTTTAGTGTCTATAATTTGATTAATTTTGATATATGTGTATATTCATGAAACCATTACCACAATCAAGGTAATAAACATATTCATCACCTCCAAAAGTTTCTTCATGTCTCCCTGTCCCTATTTTTGTGGTTAAGAACACTTAACATGAAATCTATTCTGGTTTTTTTTTTTTTTTAATTTTTAAAATGTTTTTGTTTATTTTTGAAGGAGAGAGAGAGACAGAGCATGAGTGGGGGAGGAGCAGAGAGAGAGGGAGACACAGAATCTGAAGCAGGCTCCAGGCTATGCTGTCAGCACAGAGCCCGATGTGGGGCTCGAACCCACAAACTGTGAGATCATGACCTGAGCCGAAGCTGGATGCTCAACCGACTGAGCCACCCAGGCACCCCATATTCTGTTTTTTATTTTTTATTTTTTCAAGAGAGAGAACAAGAAAGCACAAGTGGGGGAGGGGTAGAGGGTGAGGGAGAGAGAGAATCTTAAGCAGGCTCTGCACTGTGCAGCTCAACATAGGGCTCAATCTCATGACTGTGAGATCATGACCTGAGCTGAAATTAAGAATCAGATGCTTAATTGACTGAGCCACCCAAATGCCCTGGAGTCTATTCTCTTTACAAAAGTTGTAAGTGCGCATTATAGTGTTCTTAACTGTAGGCATTATGTTGCACACCAGATCTTTAGAAGTTACTCATCTTGCACAAGGGAAGCTTTCTACCAGTTTTAATACAGTAGGTATTTATAGATGTATCCTATGAAAACTAAAGCTCTTTGGGGTCTGAGACCAAAAAGTTTGACAACTGCAATTCTAGTTATTCTAGAAAATAAGCAGATAACATAGAATCAGTATAATAGAGCATCAGATAATAACAAAGGTCATGAGCAGCAGGAGAAGGAAGTAGGTCAGTTGGGTGATCAGTAAGGACCACCTGTGCTCTGGTTAAACTGAATCACTTACGCTTCCCTGAACACATTTCATGCTTTTCTGCTTCTGTGCCTTTCTAATGCTGTTTATTCTGCTTGTTTTGTCTTTTTTCTGCATTTTCATCTCTCAAATTATCTATTCTTTTTTTCAGGACCCAACTGAAATGCCACCTGAGCCATGATTCCTTCCCTCATTCTCTTCTAACAGAAGTGATTTATCTTCCTTTTATTGTTCCTATCCTCAGTGATAATATTTTGATCTTATGACCCTTATATTTTTATGCTTTATAGTTATGTGTATACCACTCATATACTTCTCAAGTTTATGAAACTTCTTAAAGTTGGGGACTGCTTTTTATTTACCGGAGTACAAACCTTCTTTGTACCAGTGAATTTTAGGTTCAGCAGTAACAGAACACCTCCAAATTATAGTGGTTTCATCAAGATAGAAGTGTGTTGTTTCTCATGTAAGTGATGCATGGGCAGTCCAGGGCTGGAGTAGTGACTCTTGGTATAAAAGTGTTTAGGGTTGGTAACTCCTTCCAGTTTACTGCTCAAGTATCCCAAGACTGTGTTCTTTAACCTCCAGATAGCAATATCTTTGTTTCAGCAGGAAGAAAGGAGAGGGAGACAAAGATAAGGGGCCTAACAATATGCATCAGCTTTCTGTTAAAGGTTTCTGGAAGCTGCTAAGGTGACTCTTCTGTTTATACTCCATTGTAGGACTTAGTCACATGTGCATACCTAGTTTCAGGGGAGGCTGGGAAATATAGTTTTATTTTTAGTGGTCTTGTGCTCAACTGTGGACAAAGGGGAGAATAAATATTGGGAAACAACTCTCAGTGTCTCTTATACTCAATCTTCAAAGTGTCTACCATAAGTGCTAATTCCAGTTAAAGGCTTAAATGAACTTTTAGCAGGTAAGTAATACTGAGCTCCAATTTCAGAATTATTTGTTGGATAATGAATACAGGAAGACTTTTATTCATTGTAGTTTGCTTGTCTTTTTTCTTTCTGTAAAAAAATTTTTTTTAATGTTAATTTATTTTTGAGATAGGGACAGAGTGCAAGTGGGCAGGGGCAGAGAGAGAGAGAGAGAGAGAGAGAGAGAGAGAGAGAGAGAGAAACAGAATCCAAAGCAGGCACCAGGCTCCAAGCTGTCAGTGCAGAGCCCTGTGTGGGGATCGAACCCACAAACTGTGAGATAATGACCAGAGCCAAAGTTGGCTGTTTAACCAACTTGTTTTCTTTAAAAGAGGTATTAGAAATGATTAAGGAACTGTACCATTTGTCTTTTCAAACTTCATTATGATAAGGTTCACTGGTTGCTCAATTGCTACTATTAGGTCAGGAAGCCTTTTTTAGTAGAACTCCCACTTTGTTGTTTTCACCATTTCACCTTCCCTTGCTTATCATTCCCAGTGGTAACAAAGACTTCACTCAGCCCTTTCTTGCCAGAAGTGTCTCCAAGATTTTCTGTGTCACGCACGTGATACCCTGGCCTTAGGTCTTCCCTGTAGACTTATCAGAGAGGAAAATACCTCTTAGAAAAAAACCCTGGTGGCTTCCTCAAATTATTACATTATATCTGCATATTTGTTCACATAAAAGCAGATTAGAGAACATTTGTAATTTCAAGATACTAAAAATATTGGGGCATTGGACCTATGCTTTCCAATTTCTTCTCACTGCATGCATATCTTAGTAAATAATAAGGCCTACTTTTAAGTTTTGAGTCTAGATCTTTATTTACACAAAATGTTTCCCTGGGAACTACAGATGCATCCTCTGACCATCTCTACCTTTTCCTCCACACTTTTGCACACATAATATCTACTTGTGGTTCTTAGTGCTTTCAGGAAACACTCACTTTTCCACAAAGAAAAGTCTAAGATTTCTACACAATTGGAGTTATATTTAAAATAGTCCATCTGGTCTACAGCCACCATCGTCTCTAAATATAGAAACTTGCAATTTTAGGATGTTGGGAATTACCACAGATGCTAATTCTTTGAAAAAGTTGAAATTAAAAAAAGAGAACTTGTTAGAAATAGCATTGACTGTATTTGTTGTTACTTAATTTTTCATTTGTACACATCTTATTCTCTTTGGACTATGCACTTCTTGAGGACCATGCTGTGTCTGAAATAACAGTTACAAAGTGAAACAAAGCTTCCATTAGCTGACATAAATTAGGACAATGATGATGAGGTGGGATTTGTTTATCATGGAATGAAATTTTCACAAAAGAAATGAACACTATAGACGACCGCATTCATCATCTATACATTTATCTCACAAATACTTACTGAACACCAACCACAGTGCCCAGTAATATGGTAGATACTAGGAAACAATGGAGAGCTATATTAATATAGTCTCTGTCCTTATGGTATATGAAGCCTAGAAGAGAAAAACAAAGAAGTAATAACTGTAAAATATGATGAATGCTTATTAGAGAAGCACAGGTTGCTATGGGAATACCCAAGGCGGGGGCGTTTAACCTAGTTGTAGTCTTCAGGGAGTTTTCACATACAAATAACTCATTTGAGCCTCACAAAGGCCTCTGCAATGAGTAGTGCAGGAATTATTCTTCTCATTTACAGATGAGGGATTTGTCTCAGAAATTAGCAAGACCCAATTTCCCATAGGCCCAGACCTGGGCTTGTGACTCTCATCCCTGTTCCACACAGCAGCTAGAATGCCGGGGGTGTGACATCTGTGGCTGTGCTGTGTCTGCTTCCTGTCTTGGTGCCCTCATCCCCAGCTTACAGCCCCCAATGGCATCAATTAATTAATCATTGGCATCATCGTAGCTGCCTGGAAGCCATGTGGGTGTTCTGACCAGCATGGCCCTAAGTGCTCTTTTACTAGGGCTGGTTATCTAGTGTTCATTCTGGGAGCAGCCCCTGCAATTAGGAAAGGGGCCAGGGGATCTTTCAAGCAGACAGAAACTACAGAAGCTCAGCCAAAAACCTTATTAGGATGAGCCATCATGCAGCAGTATGCTCAGTGGTCTGTTTTCCTGTCGTATTAAGTAGAAGTCAGTTGCTCCAAAGAGAAAACAACATTGAAATGTCCAAGTTCATTTTATTTTATGTTTAGTGCTATTGAGTTGGAAAGAATAATGAACACTGCTGTTGGGCATTTTCCCTTTTCGTTCTGAATACCCAACCATTTCCTGATTCTTCCAGAAAAACTTCTCCTTTTTTACAAATTTTTGAAACTCTTGGAAATTTCCCAGTGATATTTGAGTCTTTCAGGGATTAGTATGCTCTATTAATAACTCTGGAAAAATTGAGGAGGTGGTGATAATTATTTCCTTGATTTGTGGTATCATAGAAATATCGTGGACTTGGGGATAAACCTGAATTAACTTTCACTTTCCAGCTGTGGAAATTTGGGAAAGTTTCTGGACTTCCTTCTGCCCCAGTTTCTTCAAAGGATGGTTGTGAGGATTAGAAAAAAAATGTAATGTAGCTTGTAGAGTGCCTGGCACATAATTGGTGCTCAGTAAATGGGAAATATTATTATTATGATGGTTAAAACTTCTGTTTTTCTCCTGAGAACTCAGTGCAAACTCTAGCATCTCTTCTAAGCCTGACTTTTCTGACAATAGTATTTCCTCTGGATCTTTACCTTTATTATAAGTTTATTTCTTTTTGTTTATTGAGGTATAATTGGCATAGAATTATATCATTTAAGGGATACAACATAGTAATTCAACATTTATATAGATTGCAAAATAGTCACCACAATGAAAGTGAAATAATGTCGTATTTCTCTCTCTCTCTCTGATTTATTTCACCTATCATAATACCCGTGAAGTCCGTCCATGGTGTCACAAATGGCAAGATTTTATTCTTTTTTATGGCTGAGTAACATTCCATTGTGTGGGTATATACATCTTTATCCATTCATCCCTCAGTGGACACTTAACTTGTTTCCATATCTTGGCTGTTGTAAATAATGCTGCATTGAACAAGTGGTACATATATATTTTTGAATTAGTGTTTTCATTTTCTTTGGACAGACACCCAGAAATAGAATTGCTGAATTGCATGATTATTCTATTTTTGATTTTTTGAGGAAGTTCTTTATTGTTTTCCATAGTGACTGCACTAATTTACATTTTCACCAACAGTGCACAAGGGCTCCCTTTTCTCCACATCTTCACCAAAACTTGTTATTTCTTGTCTTTTTGATAATGGCTATTCTGACAGGTGTAAGGTGATATCTCATTGTGGTTTTGATTTGTACTTCTCTGGTTTGCCTGTTGGCCATCTGCATATCTTCTTTGAAAAGTGTCTGTTCAAATCTCTTGCCCATTTTAAATTGTTTTTTTTTTTTTGTTTGGTTGTTTAGTTGTATGAGTTCTTTATGGATTTTGCATATTAACTCCTTATCAGATATATGATCTGCAAGTATTTTTTATTCAGCAGGTTCCCTTTTTATTTTGTTGATGGTTTGCTTTGCTTTGCAGAAGCTTAGTTTGATGTAGTCCCATTGTTTATTTTTTCTTGTGTTTTCCCTGCTTTTGGAGTCAGATCCCAAAATAAACACCCCCCCCCCAAACCCAACCCCCAAAACATTGCTACATTGCTAAGGCAGTTGTCAAGTAGCTTACATCCTAACGCATCTAAGATGTTCCAATATGTAGGCAATGCTAGTGATGGGAACTTTGGGGATTATAGTATACAAAAGTCAAAGCAGACTGTCATGCACAGTAGATCCTCTGCTATCTAAACTGTACTTCTTGGTAGGAGACTTGGGGAATTAGCCCTGTCATTGAAGGTTTGTAGGGTCCAAATCTACAGTGGTGGAGTGAGGCAGTGTAGATGATTGTAAAACTTAAATGAACATGTATAACTTAGGACAATGCTCAAAATTTCTGTACCTTCTGTTTCAAAATCATTGGGAGGACTTATAATAAACATAGATGATTTAACTAGAATATCTGGGGAATGGATCCTGGGAATATCCATTCTAAATAGGATACCCCAACGATCTTTATATACTTTTTTTGAATTTAATTTTTTAAAATTTACATCCAAATTAGTTAGCATATAGTGCAACAATGATTTCAGGAGTAGATTCCTTAATGCCCCTTACCCATTTAGCCCACACCCCCTCCCCAAACTCCTCCAGTAACCCTCTGTTTGTTCTGCATATTTAAGAGTCTCTTATGTTTTGTCCCCCTCCCTGTTTTTAGATTATTTTTGCTTCCCTTCCCTTATGTTCATCTGTTTTGTCTCTTAAAGTCATATGATATTTCTCTTTCTCTGACTGACTAATTTGCTTAGCATAATACCCTCCAGTTCCATCGACGTAGTTGCAAATGGCAAGATTTCATTCTTTTTGATTGCTGAGTAATACTCTATTGTATGTATGTGTGTGTGTGTATATATATATACATACATACATATATATATATATATATATACACACACACACACACACACACACACACACACCACATCTTCTGTATCCATTCATCCATTGATGGACATTTGGGCTCGTTCCATACTTTGGCTATTGTTGATAGTGCTGCTATAAACACGGGGGTGCATGTGTCCCTTTGAAACAGCACACCTGTATCCCTTGGATAAATGCCTAGTAGTGCAATTGCTAGGTCGTAGGGTAGTTTTATTTTTAGTTTTTTGAGAAACCTCCATACTGTTTTCCAGAGTGGCTACACCAGTTTGCATTCCCACCAGTAGTGCAAAAGAGATCCTCTTTCTCTGCATCCTCACCAACATCTGTTGTTGCCTGAGTTGTTAATGTTAGCCATTCTGACAGGTGTGAGATGGTCTCCCATTGTGGTTTTGATTTGTATTTCCCTGATGATGAGTGATGTTGAGCATTTTTTCATGTGTCGGTTGGCCATCTAGATGTCTTCTTTGGAGAAGTGTCTATTCGTGTCTTTTGCCCATTTCTTCACTGGATTATTTGTTTTTTGGGTGTTGAGTTTGATAAGTTCTTTATAGATTTTGGATACTAACCCTTTATCTGTTATGTCATTTGCAAATATGTTCTCCCATTCTGTCAGTTGCCTTTTAGTTTTGCTGATTGTTTCCTTCACTGTTCAGAAGCTTTTTATTTTGATGAGGTCCCAGTAGTTCATTTTTGCTTTTGTTTTCCTTGCCTCTGGAGATGTGTTGAGTAAGAAATTGCTGCGGGCAAGATCAAAGAGGTTTTTGCCTGCTTCCTCCTTGAGGATTTTGATGGCTTCCTGTCTTACATTGAGGTCTTTCATCCACTTTCAGTTTATTTTTGTGTATGGTATAAGAAAGTGGTCTAGGTTCATTCTTCTGTATGTTGCTGTCCAGTTTTCCCAGCACCACTTGCTGAAGAGACTGCCTTTATTTCATTGGATATTCTTTCCTGCTTTGTGAAAGATTAGTTGGCCATATGTTTGTGGGTCCATTTCTGGGTTCCTTTTTCTGTTCCATTGATCTGAGTGTCTGTTCTTGTGCTTGTACCATACTGTCTTGATGATTACAGCTTTGTAGTATAGCTTTAAGTCTGGGATTGTGATGCCTCCTGCTTTGGTTTTCTTTTTCAAGATTGCTTTGGCTATTCGGGGTCTTTTCTGGTTCCATACAAATTTTAGGATTATTTGTTCTAGCTCTGTGAAGAATGCTGGTGTTACTTTGATAGGGACCATGTTGAATATGTAGATTGCTTTGGGTAGTATCGACATTTTAACAATATTTGTTCTTCCTATCCAGGAATATGGTATCTTTTTCCATTTTTTGGTGTCTTCTTCAATTTCTTTCATAAGCTTTCTATAGTTTTCAGCGTATAGTTCCTCTTTGGTTACATTTATTCCTAGGTATTTTATGGGTTTTATTGATCTGTTCTACTGTTGTTTTGGTTTTGATAGCATTGATTTATGCTCTAATTTTTACTATTTACTGTCTTCTGCTGGTTTTGGGTTTTATTTGCTGTTCTTTTTCCAGCTCTTTAAGGCATAAAGTTAGGTTGTGTGTCTCAGATCTTTCTTCCTTCTTTAGGAAGGCCTGGATTGCTATATACTTTCCTCTTATGACTGCCTTTGCTGTGTCCCAGAGGTTTTGGGTTGTGGTGTTATCATTTTCATTGGCTTCCATACACTTTTTAATTTCCTTTTTAACTTCTTGGTTGGCCCATTCATTCTTTAGTAGGATGTTCTTCGGTCTTCAAGTATTTGTTACCTTTCCAAATTTGTCCTTGTGGTTGATTTCGAGTTTCATAGCGTTGTGGCCTGAAAATATGCATGGTATGATCTCGATCTCTTTGTACTTGCTGAGCGCTGATTTGTGTCCCAGTATGTGGTCTCTTCTGGAGAACATTCCATGTGCACTGGAGAAGAATGTATATTCTGTTGCTTTAGGATGAAATGTTCTGAATATATCTGTTACGTCCATATGGTCCAGTGTGTCCTTCAAAGCCATTGTTTTCTGGTTGATTTTTTGATTAGATGATCTGTCCATTGCTGTGAGTGGGGTGTTGAAGTCTCCTACTATTATGGTATTACTATCAATGAATTTCTTTATGTTTGTGATTAATTGATTTATATATTTGGGTGCTGCACATTTGGTGCATAAATGTTTACAATTGTTAGGTCTTCTTGGTGGATAGACCCCTTGATTATGATATAATGCCCTTCTTCATCTCTTGATACAGTCTTTATTTAAAGTCTAGGTTGTCTGATATAAGTACGGCTACTCTGGCTTTCTTTTGTTGACCATTAGCATGATAGATGTTTCTCCATCCTCTTACTTTACTTTCAATCTGAGGGTGTCTTTAGGTCTAAAGTGGGTCTCTTGTAAACAGCATACAGATGGATCTTGTTTTCTCATCCATTCTGTTACCCTATGTCTTTTGATTGGAGCATTTAGTCCAGTGACGTTTAGAGTGAGTACTGAAAGTTATGAATTTGTTGCCATTATATTTCTTGTAGAGTAGAGTTTCTGGTGGTGTTCTCTGGTCCTTTCTAATCTTTGTTGCTTTTGGAATTAATTAATTAATTAATTAATTAATCTTTTCTCCCCTCAGAGACTCCCCCTTAAAATTTCTTGCAGGGCTGGTTTAGGTGGTCACAAACTCCTTTAATTTTTGTTTGTCTGGGAAACTTTTTATCTCTACTTCTATTTTGAATGACAACTTTGCTGGAGAAAGAATTCTTGCTGCATATTTTGCTGATTCAGCACATTGAATATATCCTGCCACTCCTTTCAGGCCTGCCAGGTTTCTGTGGATGGGTCTGCTGCAAACCTGATCTGTCTTCCCTTGTAGGTTAAGGACTTTTTTCCCATGCTGCTTTTATGATTCTCTCCTTACCTGAGTATTTTGTGAAGTTGACTATGATATGCCTTGTTGATGGTCAGTTTTTGTTGAAACTATTGGGAGACCTCTGTGCTTCCTGGATTTTGATGTCTGTGTCTTTCCCCAGGTTAGGAAAGTTTTCTGCTATGATTTGCTCACATAACCCTTCTACCCCTATTTCTCTCTCTTCCTCTTCTGGGACCCCTGTGATTCTGATGTTGTTCCTTTTTAATGAGTCACTGATTTCTCTAATTCTCAAATCGTGCTCTTTTGCCTTAATCTCCCTCTTTTTTTCTGATTCATCATTCTCCATAAGTTTGTCCTCTATATCGCTGAGTCTGTTCTGCCTCATCCATCTTGCCATTGCGGCATCCATTTGAGATTGCAGCTCAATCTCAATTGAGCATTTTTTATTTCATCCTGACTACCTTTTACTTCTTTTATGTCCACAGACAGGGATTCTAATCTATTAGAATAGATTCTAATCTATTCCAGCTAGTATTCTTATTATTGTGATTCTAAATTCTGGTTCAGACATCTTGCTTGTATCTGTGTTGGTTAAGTCCCTGGCTGTCATTTCTTTCTGCTCTTCCTTTTGGGGTGAATTCCTTCATTTCATCATTTTGAAGGGAGAAAAGGAATTAATGAGGTAGAAAAAATTGAAATAAAAAAGTTAAAATTAAAAAATTAAAAACAAACACAGAGACAAAAATCAAATAAATGATGCTAGATCCTAGGTAGTTAGTCTGGGTGTTGAAAGTGGCTTGATAGATTAGAGAAAAAAAGGGAAAAAAGAAAAAAAAAGGAAATCGATTGAAAATTTGAAAAAATGAATACAGTGAAGTAGAGTAAAATGAAATGATGGAAGTAAAATAGAATTTGAAAAAGTTTACACAGAAGTAAAAAATATAGTAGAAAAAATTAAAGAAAAATTTTTTTAATAAAAATTGAAAATAAAAATGATTTTTTTCTCTTTCTGTATTCAGGAAAAAGAAAAGAAACGAAAAAGAGAGAAAAAAAAAGAAGAAAGGAAATTGTATAGTTGGACCAGCTAACAGACTGAAATACAAGCGAAACTACTTCGTTTTCCCCTAGAAGTCAAACTTTGAAGTGCTTTATAGTCCATGAACTAAGTGGGTGGCGAGACTTGTGTTCTTGAAGAGCGAGGTTGGCCCAATTGGGCATGGCTTAGTGTAACGGCTCCATTCTCCAGTAGATGACGCTGCTAGCCTACTAGGATGGATTGTTGTGGCGCTTGTAGGTGCGTATGTGCAGGAGCGGTGAAAATGGCGTCTCCCAGCTACCCAGTCTCTGGTATTGGAACTCTGTTCTCTCTGATCAGCAATCGCGCACCCATACTTTGTCTTTGGCTTCTGTCCACTCCCCACTTCCACACTGTCTGTGACCAAGCCCCAGGCAGCACCTCCCTCCTGAGTTTTGTCTCAGATGGGGCTGCCTTCCCTGGCCCCTCACTTCTGAGGGACTGCGGCTTTGACCTATTCCGCCCCTCTGCAGACAGTCTCACTGAACAATAGCTGGTTGCTGGTCCCACCCAGGAACGCTTGTGGGACCATACTGCTGCCAATGCCCAGAGACTGCAGCCAGGTGCTAGCCCACCCCAGAAAAAGTTTGCAAGACAGTTTAGCAGCAGCACCTCAGGGATTATGGAAAATCACAACAAACATCTGGCACCAGGCTTCACCCCCAATAACCTTGTTCGAGCACCAGCGAATGTGGCCACTCTCTGGGGTCTGCTGGGCCTAGGTGGCCTCACAGCCTCTACCAAATGTCCTTCCAGCAGTGGAACTGCTTCTCCCATGTTGCCTGAGAACCTCCTGGACCACACTCTGCTCCTGAGGATTCGTCCTTCCCACCAGAGCACCGCCAGGTGTCGAGCTGCAGAGTTTCAGATTCTGTGCTCCCCCTGTTTACAGTCTTAATGGAATTTAAACCCTCTTCTTTCTCCCTTTTTAGTCAGTCCCTGTGGCTGTTTCCAATTTTCCACTTTCTCTCCAGTTGCTTTTGGGGAGGGTTGCTTTTCCCGTATTTCCCCCCACCCCCCATCTCTGTCCTCTCTATGCATGCAAAAGTGGTTCCCTTCCCTCTGTGGCTTCTCTCTCCCCAAGTTCACCTCTCCACACCGTGTATCTGCTGAATTCTGAGGTTCAGGTTGTGCAGATTGTTGTGTTAATCCTCAGATCAGTTTTCTATGTTTGCAGAATGGTTTAGTGTTGTTCTGGCTGTATTTCATGGATATGAGACACACAAAAAACTTCCATGCTGTTCTGCATCTTGGCTTCTCTGGATCTTATATACTTTAAGGTTAAAGAATATTAGATGCTAGACTTGAAAGCCACATCAGAGTCCTGATACAAAGGATCAGTGACCTTGTAAAGAAGTTACCTTTTCCTCTCTCATTCAAGAGTGGCTTGCAGAAGGGGTGGTTACATGGAAAAGAAATCTAGGGACAAAGCTTTTATCCCGGTAGTAGGATTGAAAGATCTCAGTCTGGAAAGAGAGTTGAGGTTTCTGGAATAAGAATCAAGGCAAAAAGAATCCCAAGGACAAGAAATGAAGCAGACAGACTGGGGATTGGGCAAGATCTGATAGAGGATTTGTAACAGGGTTTCGTGTTTACCTCCCACCTTCCCCATTGAGACTGTGGTCTCCCTGAGGGTTGGGTTCATAACTTCTTTATCCACGTTTCTTTTGTACTTAATATAGGGCTTAGCAAAAAGTAGGCTTTCAGGTATTTGTTAAACAAACAAACAAACAAACAAACAAATAAATGCAAGTTGGGATTAGTGGGCAAAGGTGGGTGATGCTAAGCTCTTGAATGTGGACTAGAGTTACCTAAAGGTCTCTTGGCTCAGTTCACACTTGGTCCTGGGAGTTGACTTTGGGGCTGCACTTGTAGTTTTGGCATTAAATAGAGGGAATAACCAGATTGACTCAAGACATAGACTGAACCTAGAGTTAGGATAATTTAAGACGCATTTTGGAAGAAAGTGTGATTTGATTCTGCTTTGAAGGTAAGAGAT
Organism: Acinonyx jubatus; assembly: GCF_027475565.1. Classification (NCBI taxonomy): domain Eukaryota; kingdom Metazoa; phylum Chordata; class Mammalia; order Carnivora; family Felidae; genus Acinonyx; species Acinonyx jubatus. The sequence continues at coordinate 64,624,021 of NC_069381.1, forward strand.
AGATTAAATGACTGATTTCAGTCCAACTCAACAAACATTAACTGGGCATCTACTCTGTGCAATGGCTAACAACTCAATGGAGGAGACCAAAAGGTAAAAAACAAAACAAACAAACAAAAAAAACCTAACTACAATGTTATAGGGGATGTTGAAGGGGAAATTATCTAGGGAAATTGAGAGGAGAGATAATCTTTCCCTGGGACTTATGACCTAGTCAGGATGTGCTCTACAGTCAAGGCAGTGAAGGGCTTTCCAAGTGGAGAAAACAGCTAGGATAGGGGAAAGAAGGAATGAAAATGAAGGTATCTTGGGAGGTGGCATCAGGACTCTGGGTGGTGAGAGCAAAGGACAGATGATGGGTAGTGGGTTCTGGACCTCGTGGATCATCTTAACAAGGCAACGTTTATTCTAGAAACACTTGAATCTGTCAAAGTGTTTTAAGCAGTGTAATTACACAATTCAACTTATATTTAGAAGGTGAGTGTGGACTGCAAGATCTGGAGGAGGGTGAGAAGCTAGGAGCAGTCTGGACAGGGCAGTAGGGCAGCAAAGTGAGCAAAATTTTAATTAAACTAATTCCTACTGAGGTACTAATGATAAATAATGGTTTAAGACAAGTACTCTCTAAGTGTGCTGTTGCCTCCATATCTGGAGGAGGTGTGAATACTATGGATAGATTTGCCAGGTAAGCTCTAGAAGGGCACTTTTGGTTATCTGTTGTTTATTCTTCCCACTCCCAAAGCTAGCCCATGCTAGCTGGTCTGCCCTGAAAATGAAATGCAGTTCTGTGATCTGGAGGAGAGTTCACAGGCTAGAGGGCACAGGTTGCTCTGTGATTTTTAATTGACTAGCATGAGTTCTTTCTCTTTACCTTGAAGAGTCCCTCCTTGTATCAAGTTCATTACAAATGGACATTATCTGGCAGGTCTCAAACACACCAACTGTTGAGAACAGAGCCAGCAACCTATCTTTTCTCCAAATGGCACCCAGCCATAGGACCATGATTTACAAACCTAATTGTTATTATATTGATTCTTTTTGTTGCTGTTTGTTTTTAAATATGGGACCCTTCATGAATTTGCATGCCATTCTTGCACAGGGACTGTGCTAATCTTCCCTGTATCTTTCCAATTTTAGAATATGTGCTCCTGAAGTGAGCACTGGATTCTTTTTTTACCAATGTCCTAGTGTCAAATTATCTCAGCTCTGAGAAAAGTTCTTGTTTTTGGGTCAATATATGTGTTAGAAAGTTGTGTGAGTTAAAATTAAAAAGATATTAAAATTGTTCTCTTTTCCATTCTTTCATCTTTTCCTACTTACCCCCTTCTCATAAACCCAACAAATATACTCTCTCTGCAAATAAACTCTATGTTTAGAGAATAACAGAAATGACACATCATATGGTCTCATTTTGCCCTGATTGTGTAGTATTGACATACAAGAAGGAATGTTGAATCAAAAATAAAAACACCTGGGTTATGTTCCTTTCAATGGCATTAACTAGATGTGTAACCTTAGTACAGTTTACTTCACTTTTCCCAGCCCTAACTGCTGTAATATGAGGGAGATGGATTGTGTTCTATCTGTATAATTCTTTATAATTCTAATCAGTGGGGATTCTATAAGCTACACAGGAATGGTGACATATTTTTTCATGTGAAGGGGAAAATCTTGAGTGCTGCTTTGGAAAAGCAGCTGTTTATTGCTTCTTTGGGATCTATTTTTCATTTCTTCAATAACCTTCATTTTTTTCCTTTAGGGATATGTTCTACTTTGCTTAGCTGTGCAGCCATCATGGCATGCACACCCTTTTTGGCTCCACAGGTGGCTCCTGATGGGCTTAAACCAAACAGTGTGTATCATTAACTGGTTCCAGGATGAGCATCTGGCCCCATTCAGGCCATAGAGATGGGCAGGAATTATTTTTGCTGGGGACTCCTGGGAAGAAGTCTTTCTTTTTCTTTTGTGTGAGGTAGTGAAGAGCTTCTCTGCCAGTGTATTGGAAGAAGTGAGATCTGGGAAGCTGAGTAGAGCCCAGAGAATCCCAAAGGAGCCAGAGCATGGTGACTATACAAAGCTCTGGATAAAACCATGTCGGAAACAACATCCAACTTTTAAAAAACTTGTGACCCAATGAAATAATGAAGTTTAAGACAATTCATCTTGATTTCTCTGTTGCCATCAACTCAGATTCATAACTTTTCCCCTTAAGGTTTCACTAAATATATTTTTGAATTCCATTTTTTTTACCCCTGAAATAAAAGGAAATTGCTTATACCTGCATTTTTATTACAGTCAGTTCCTAAATCATCAACTGGGAAGTGTTGAAAACAAAAATTTTAGAGTCGGTATGAGGCACACAGAAATTGCTTTATAAATGTTCATTGAATGAATGAAAGTGATAATAAATTAGAAAGAGGAAAGATAATATATCTGGGTGCAAGGGAAGGGATAGGTGGGAAGGTAGTTATATAGAATGTGTTTTGGGGGGCACATACTAGTGAGGAAATGTATGGGATGATCATAAAGCCTAAACTGCTGGAATTGTCCTTTTTCTTCTCTCCTGAGATGTTTCCTAATGTTTTTTTTTCTTTCAATTTAGAATTCAGGGAGAAAGAAGCATCTAGGTTCACAAAATGAATTTTACTTCAATCAATTGATTAATTTAACAGGTGTTTCATGAGCACTTACAAAGGTCTCTAGTTACAAGGGAAGACTGATAAATAAATCAGTACTAATCACAAAGTTGATGAGTATTATGGAAACGGAAATATAGGGATTTTGAGAACAGAGCAAGGGATCTAACCTAGAGGAAGGTAAGAAAAGCCTTTTCAAGGAAATGATATTTAAGCGGAGATCTGAAGAATAAGCAGGTGGCAGCCAGATGAAAATGGGTAGAGGAAGGAGAGGAGTGTTCCATGCACTGACCCAATGGCTAGGGGGATGGAGGCACCTGTGAGGACATGAGAGAAGTTCAGAATATATGTAAGGAAGAGGTGAAGGGTGAGATAAAGCCACTGAGAGGACCAGATTTTGCAACTCTCTATGGGCCAGGTGAAGTAGTTCAGGCTTTAATTGAAGGGGAGTGGGAGGCTGCTGAAGGGTATATGCAGGAGAGCAACAGGATCAGATTAGCATTGAACTTGGACCACATATGGCACAGGAGCATGAGGCCCCCTCCCTCCAGTTCTGTTCCTTTGTGCATCTGCACTATTGCTTCCACTTCCTTACTAAATCCTGCCTCTTTCCTTTTAAAACACTGGAAAAAAGTATGAAGTGGGCATTGTTCGTTCCCAGAACTGGTTACATCCCTACTTCTGTAGTAACTTGTTTTTCCTGGTAAATCTAATCTTCTTTCTCTTAACTAGCATTTGGGTTTTCGGTAGCTCTGACTTCTTGTAAATCAGCACTGATTTTCATCTCCTAAATACTGAAGATGGAATCCAGCTGGCAGGCATGGGTTCTACTGGATTTGTCTGGGACTGGCTTTTGCTTGGCAAGCAGCTGCTGACGAGGCTCACCCTGTGGCTTATTTTGGGGGGGTTTTCTTTTGTGCAGCCAGAACACAGTTCCACCTAGCTCTTCTCCCAGCCATGTGAAGCTGCCTATACCAACCTGCAGGACCTCTCTGTCCTCCCAACTTGAGTGGTTCTCCAACCTGGGAATCAAAATCATCCTCCAAACGTATGAATCAAAGTCTTCAGTCCTCTCTTGCACCTGTTGTTTGCATCACAGGGCAAGTTCATTACTTTGCTTGCTTTCTTTCACTTTAAAGTGTTCAGCCTTCTTGGGGCACCTGGATGGCTCAGTTGATTGAATGTCTGACTCTTGATTTCAGTTCAGGTCATAGTCCTGGGGTCGTAGGATCAAGTCCCCGTTGGCCTCTGCACTGGGTGTGGAGCCTGCTTGAGATTCTCTCTCTCTCTTTCCCCCTGCCCCTCTCTCCTGCTTACTCTGTCTCTCTCTAAAAATTAAAAAAAATAAAGTGTTCAGCTTTTTTTCTTGGTCTGTTTGTAAACTTATGGACCTTCTTATTGCTTCTAGAGTTTGGATACAGTGAGTGCTGGATAACACCAATAGAATGATTGAAAAAGAAAAGATACTAAGTTCTGAGTCTGGACTGGAGGGTTATCAGAAACAGTGGTTTGCTGAGAAGAACTGGCAGCTGGGTAGAAAGATTGTGAACATCGGTGTTTGACAATTTGAAGAGCACCTGATGGATTGGTGATCAGAATCAGTGTTCTGAAGTTGACTCAGGACTCAACTTATTGACTGATAAGGATGCACTTTTCCACAGGGAAGGGCACCACTCAAGAGAGAAGGCTTTCACAACTCCTTTACTGGGTGGCTCCTCCCCTGAATCTCCAGTATTATTGAAAGGCTCGAAGGAGATAATCCATATAAAGTACTTAGAGGAATGCCAGGTATGGGTGAGCAATCAGGCACATGTTATTCAAATTATAGATGTTGCAGTCACTATACAACACAGGCTGGCTCTGTGGATGGAGCTGTGATTGCTTTTCCTGAAAACCTGTAATCCTTTCATTTACTTGCTAAGACATTGAATTATGCAACAACTATTATTGAGTGTTTAAGTGTACCAGACACTAATTCTACCTAGTTGACACAAGTATGTAAAGTTTGCTTTATTTTCGAGATTTTGGTTTTCTCTTGAGACATGTCATTCACTCAAAAAATAGTTACTGAGTATTAATTAATGGTGTGGTCATCTGCAGTTACTTGTGGATCAAGGGCCAGGGGAGTTGATATTGATGGAGTAATGCATGGGTTTTTCTGCTTTATCTTGAGAGAGTATTATTCATCCTGGCTCTGTTTATTCCCATGCCTTGCTGGATTTTTCCCTCTATAGCACATATCACCATCAGACATATTATATATTTTATATTTTATTAATTTAGTTGTTTATTTTCTGCTTCCCTGAACTACAGTGTGAACTCCACAGGGGAGAGTTTTTGCCCATTTTCATCCATGCTGTACTCTCAGTTCTGAACAGTGCCTGGCACGGGTGTCCTGTAACTATTTATTGAGTGAATTTGCCTCACTTTGAAAGCTCCATCCCACACTCAGTTTTGCCATCCTTTCCTTAGACTCTTCCCTAAGGGCTGGGCTTGTCTGGTAGAATATCTGGCTATTTTGACTTATGTTGCCTTGCTCTGTGGTGCTTTGCAAATCACACTATCAAGGTATCTGGGTATCTGGAAAGAGGGTAAAATGGCACCTGGCCAGTAACTCACTAACCATCTTGAAGATCTTATCTAGATAAGAACTGTTTGGTTTATTTTAGAATCCATCGTGAATGATTCTCATCAGGAAATAGTAGCTTTTAAACACATGCTTACTATGTACTGCACCAAATGGCTTACCTAATTTTCTCACTTAATCCTTACAACATATCTATGAAGGCAGTATTGGTATCTGAATCCTACAGAGGAGAACACTGATGCACAGACTGGGTAAGAAAATTGAAGGTCAGAAACTAATTAGTGTCCATACCGGGATTTGAATCCTAGTCTTTCTGATTACAAGGCTCATGCACCAACCTTGAGGCTACCCCTGTACACTGTTTGGACTTGTTATTATGGACTTCTGTTTGTATATTTGTACCGTTCTTTGATCTTTGATCTTAATGGAGGCAAACCGACTTGCTTTCATTGATTCTTGAGACCAGAGGCTATCTGCTTTGCAGACATTCTTCATCTTAGTGATAACAAGGGAATATTTTAAATAATAAAGGGTGGTACACAAAATTTTATGTTAAATGTCACTGTAATGGCTTCCAACAATTTAATTGTTCAGATAGACATATAACACATATGAACTTGATAGGTGCCCTTGAGAATATTGCATACAGAATTTGGAATTGTTGATTGGTCCTCAAGATAATGAGGACCTTGCTGGATAAAATTCTCCAGCAAGCTGTTGTACAAGACTATGTATGTGCATATATGTATACTTGTGTGTTAGTGTGTGTTGATGGGTGTGTGTGGGGGACATGCATAAAGTGTAATGATACTGATTTATGAGAGAGATCAAGATACCTTCACTACTTCCCTGGAAGAGTAATTTTTTAATTAGTGTGAAAAGACTTTTTGTTTGTTTGTTTGTATATGTATACATACATACATACATACATACATACATACATATTCTTTCTTGTTTTAGTGTAATTTAAGTTTTTATTTTATTGTCAAGTTAGCTAACATACAGTGTAGTTTTGGCTTCAGGAATTGAACCCAGTGATTCATTACTTACCTCTAACACCCAGTGCTCATCCCAACAAGTGTCCTCCTTAATTCCCATCACCTTTTATCTTCACCCCTCCAACCCCACCCCCATCAACGCTCAGTCTATTCTCTGAATTTAAGAGTCTCTTATGGTTTGCCTCCCTGTTTGTATCTTATTTTTCCTTCCCTTCCTCTATGGTCATCTGTTAAATTTCTCAAATTGCACATATGAGTGAAAACATATGGTATCTGTGTTTCCATCCATGTTGTTCATCCATGTTGTTGCAAATGGCAAGACTTCATTCTTTTTCATCGCTGAGTAGTATTCCATAGTGTATATATACCAGTCTTCTTTATCCATTTATCAGTTGATGGACATGGGAGCTCTTTCTAAAATTTAGCTATTGTTGATGGTGCTTCTATAATCATTGGGGTGAATGTGCCCCTTTGAATCAGCACTCCTGTATCCTTTAGATAAATTTCTAGTAGTGTAATTGCTGGGTCATAGGGTAATTATATTTTTAATTTTTGAGGAACCTCCACACTGTTTTCCAGAGTGGCTGCACCAGTTTGCATTCCCACCAACAATGCAAAAGAGATCCTCTTTCTCTGCATCCTCACCAACTTCTGTTGTTGCCTGAGTTATTAATGTTAGCCATTCTGACAGCTGTGAGGTGGTCTTTCATTGTGGTTTTGATTTGTATTTCCCTGATGATGAGTGATGTTGAGCATTTTTTCATGTGTCGGTTGGCCATCTAGATGTCTTCTTTGGAGAAGTGTCTATTCGTGTCTTTTGCCCATTTCTTCACGGGATTATTTGTTTTTTGGGTTTTGAGTTTGATAATTTCTTTCTAGATTTTGGATACTAACCCCTTATCTGATACATCGTTTGCAAATATGTTCTCCCATTCTGTCAGTTGCCTTTTAGTTTTGCTTATTGTTTCCTTTGCTGTGAAGAAGCTTTTATTTTGATGAGGTCCCAATAGTTCATTTTTGCTTTTGTTTCCCTTGCCTCCAGAGACGTATTGAGTAAGAAGTTGTGGCAGCCAAGATCAAAGAGGTTTATGCCTGCTTTCTCCTTAAGGATTTTGATGGCTTCCTTTCTTACATTTAGGTCTTTCATCCATTTTGAGTTTGTTTTGTTTGTTTGTTTGTTTTTGTTTTTTGTTTTTTGTTTTGTGTATGGTGTAAGAAAGTGGTCCAGGTTCATTCTTCTGCATGTCACTGTTAAGTTTTCCCAGCACCACTTGCTGAAGAGACTGTCTTTATTCCATTGGATATTCTTTCTTGCTTTGTCAAAGATTAGTTGGCCGTATGTTTGTGGGTCCATTTCTGGGTTCCTTTTTCTGTTCCATTGATTTGAGTGTCTGTTCTTGGGCCAGTACCATAATGCCTTGATGATGACAGCTTTGTAGTATAGCTTGAAGTCTGGGATTGTGATGCTTCCTGCTTTGATTTTTTTTTTTTTTTTTATGATTGCTTTGGCTATTCGGGGTCTTTTCTGGTTCCATGCAAATTTTAGGATAGTTTGTTCCAGCCCTGTGAGGAATGCTGGTGTTATTTTGATAGGTATTGCATTGAATATGTAGATTGCTTTGGATAGTATTGACATTTTAACAATATTTGTTCTTCTTATCCAGGAGAATGGAATCTTTCTCCATTTTTTGGTGTCTTCTTCAATTTCTTTCATAAACTTTCTATAGTTTTCAGTGTATAGATTTTTTACCTCTTTGGTTAGGTTTATTCCTAGGTATTTTATGGTTTTTGGTGTAATTATAAATGGGATCAATTCCTTGATTTCACTTTCTATTGCTTCATTGTTGGTGTATAGGAATGCAACAAATTTCTGTGCATTGATTTTATATCCTGCAACTTTGCTGAATTCATGGATAAGTTCTAGCAGTTTTTTGGTGGAATATTTGGGCTTTCCACATAAAGTATCATGTGATCTGTGAAGAGTGAAATTTTGACCTCCTCCTGGCCAATTTGGATGCCTTTTATTTCTTTGTGTTGTCTGATTGCAGAGGCTAAGACTTCCAATACTATGTTGAATAACAGTGGTGAGAGTGGACATCCCTGTCTTGTTCCTGACCTTACGGGGAAGCTCTCAGTTTTTCCCCACTGAGGATGATATTAGCATTGGGTCGTTAATACATGGCTTTTATAATCTCGAGGTATGATCCTTCTATCCCTACTTTCTTAAGGGTTTTTATCAAGAAAGGATGCTGTATTTTGTCAAACGCTTTCTATGCATTTATTGAGAGTATCTTTCTTTTATTGAAGTGATGAAGCACATTGATTGTTCTGTGGATATTGAACCAGCCCTGCATCCCAGGTATAAATCCCACTTGGTCATGGTGAATAATTGTTTTAATATATTGTTGGATCCGGTTGGCTAATATCTTGTTGAGGACTTTTGCATCCATGTTCATCAGGGAAATTAGTCTGTAGTTATCCTTTTTAGTGGGGTCTTGTCTGGTTTTGGAATCAAGGTAATGCTGGCTTCATAGAAAGAGTTTGGAAGTTTTCCTTCCATTTCTATTTTTTGGAACAGCTTCAAGAGAATAGTTCTCAACTCTTCCTTCAATGTTTGGTAGAATTCCCCTGGAAAGCCATCTGGCCCTGGACTCTTGTTTTTTGGGAGATTTTTTGATTACTAATTCAATTTCTTTACTGGTTATGGGTCTGCTCAAATTTTCTGTTTCTTCCTGTTTCAGTTTTGGTAGTTTATATGTTTCTAGGAATTTATACATTTCTTCCAGATTGCCCATTTATTGGCATATAATTGCTCATATTATTCTCTTATTATTGTTTTCATTTCTGCTGTGTTCATTGTGATCTCTCCTCTTTCATTCTTTTTTTTTTCAATGTTTATTTATTTCTGAGATAGAGAGAGGCAGAGCATGAGTGGGGAAGGGGAAGAGAGAGAGGGAGACACAGAATCTGAAGCAGGCTCCAGGCTCTGAGCTGTCAGCACAGAGCCCAGTGTGGGGCTCAAACTCACGACCCGTGAGATCATGACCTGAGCCGAAGTCAGTTGCTCAATCAACAGAACCACCCAGGCGCCCCGTCTCCTCTTTCATTCTTGATTTTATTTATTTGGGTCCTATCCTTTTTATTTTTGATCAAGCTGGCTAGTTGTTTATCAATTTTGTTAATTCTTTCAAAGAACCAGCTTCTGATTTCATTGATCTATTCTTTTTTTTTTTTTTTTTTGGTTTCAATAGCATTGATTTCTGTTCTAATCTTTATTATTTCCTGTATTCTGCTGGTTTTGGGTTTTATTTGCTGTTCTTTTTCCAGCTCTTTAAGGCGTAAGGTTAGGTTGTGTGTCTGAGACCTTTCCTCCTTCTTTAGGAAAGCCTGGAATGCTATATACTTCCCTCTTATGACCACTTTTGCTGTGTCCCAGAGGTTTGGGGCTGTGGTGTTTCAATTTTCATTGGCTTCCATGTACCTTTTAATTTCCTCTTTAATTTCTTGGTTGGCCCATTAGTTCTTTAGTAGGATGGTCTTTAGTCTCCAAGTATTTGTTACCTTTCCTAATTTTTTCTTGTGGTTGATTTGGAGTTTCATAGCATTGTGGTCTGGAAACATGCATGGTATGATCTCAATATTTTTTGTACTTGTTGAGGGCTTATTTGTGTCCTAATATGTGATCTATTCTGGAGAACATTCCATGTGCACCAGAGAAGAATGTATATTCTGCTGCTTTCGGATGAAATGTTCTGAATATATCTGTTATGTCCATCTGGTCCGGTGTGTCATTCAAAGCCATTGTTTCCTTGTTGATTTTCTGTTTATATGATCTGTCCATTGCTGTGGGTCAGGTGTTGAAGTCTCCTACTATTACAGTATTATTACTAATGAGTTTCTTTATATTTGTGATTAATTGATTTATATATTTGGGTGTTCCACATTTGGCACATAAATGTTTACAATTGTTGGGTCTTCTTGGTGGATAGACCCCTTAATTATGATATAATGCCTTTCTTCATCTCTTGTTACTGTCTTTATTTTAAAGTCTAGATTGTCTGATATAAGTATGGCTACTCCAGCTTTCTTTTGTCGACGATTAGCATGATTGACGGTTCTCCATCCCCTTACTTTCAATCTGAAGATGTCTTTAGGTCTAAAGTGGGTCTCTTGTAAACAGCATATAGTTGGCCCTTGTTTTCTTATCCATTCTGTTATGCTATGTCTTTGAATTGGAGCATTAATCCATTGACGTTTAGAGTGAGTACTGAGAGTTATGAGTTTATTGCCATTATGTTTCTTGTAGAGTTTCTTTATTGCCATTATGTTTCTTGGAGTTTCTGGTGTCATTCTCTGGTCGTTTCTAGACTTTGTTGCTTTTGGTGTTTTTTTTTTTTTTTTTTTCATTTTTTCTCCTCTCAGAGAGTCCCCCTTAAAATTTCTTTCAAGGCTCATGTAGTGGTCATGAACTGCTTTAATTTTTATTTGTCTGGGAAACTTTTAGTCTCTCCTTTTATTTTGGATGACAGCCTTGCTGGATAAAGAATTGCTGGCTGCGTATTTTTCTGATTCAGCACATTGAATATATCCTGCCACTCCTTTGAGGCCTGCCAAGTTTCTTTGGCTCCAAACATTATCTGTCTTCCCTTGTAGGTTAAGACTTTACTCTTGTAGGTTAGGACTTTACTCTTCCCTTGTAGGTTAAGGACATTACTCTTTCCTTGACTGACTATTTTGTGAATTTGACTATGATATGCCTTGCTAATGGTCAGTTTTTCTTGAACCTTATGGGAGTCCTCTGTGCTTCCTGGATTTTGATGTCTGTGTCTTTCCCCAGGTTAGGAAAAATTTCCACTATGATTTGCTCACCTTCTACCCCTTTTTCTGTCTTTTCATCTTCTGGGACCCCTGTGATTCTGATGTTGTTCCTTTTTAGCAAGTCACTGAATTCTCTAATTTTTAAATTGTGCTCTTTTTTAGTTTCCCTCTTTTTTTCTGCTTCATTATAAGTTTGTCCTCTATATTGCTGATTCGCTGCTCTGTCTCCTCCATCCTTGCCGCCATGGCATCCATTTGAGATTGCAGCTCAGTTATAACATTTTTTATTTCATCCTGACTAGATTTTACTTCTTTTATCTCTGCAGAGAGGGATTCTAATCTATTTTTGACCCCAGCTAGTATTATTATTATTGTTATTCTAAATTCTGGTTCAGACATCTTGCTTTTATCTGTGTTGATTAAGTCCCTAGCTGTTGTTTCTTCCTGCTCTTTCTTTTGGGGTGAATTCCTTCATTTCATAATTTTGAGGGAAGGAAAGGAATTAATAAGGAAAAAAATTAAAATTAAAAAATTAAAAACAACACACACACACACACACACACACACACACACACACAGAAATCAAATAAATGATGCTAGTTCCTAGGTGTGTTTTGGTCTGGTTATTGAAATGAGCTTTATAGAGAAAAAAAGGAAAAAAAAGAAAGGAAAAAAAGAAAAACAAGAAAAAGAAGGAAAACGTTTGAAAATTTGAGAACATGAATATAATGAAATAGAATAAAATGAAATAATGAAAGTAAAATAGAATTTGAAAAATTTACAAAAAGGTAAAAATTATAGTAGAAAAAGTAAAGAAAAACATTTTTACTAAAATTGAAAATAAAATCAATTTTTTCTCTCTGTATTCAAGGAAAAGAAAAGAAAAAGAAAAAAAAAAGAAAAGTGAATAGGTGGACCAGCAAACAGACTGAAATACAATTGAAATTACATCATTTTCCCCTAGAAGTCAAACTATGAAGTAGTTTATAGTCCATAAACTAAGCAGGTGAAGAGATTTGTGGTGTTCCTGAAGAGTGAGTTTGGTCCAGTTGGGCAGGGCTTAGTGTAATGGCTCCGTTCTCCACTACATGGTGCTGCTTAGCTTACTGGGGTGGATTGTTGTGGCACTTGTAGGTGTGCATGCACATGCACTGGAGGCGTGAAAATGGCATCACATAGCTACGTAGTCTCTAGTATTGGAACTCTGTGCTCTCCCCTACCAGCAATCGTGCACCCATCTTTTGTCTCCGGCTTTAGTCCACTCCCCACTTTTTCACTGTCTGTGACCAAGCCATCAGGTTGCCAGGTGGCACCTCCCTCCTGAGTTTTATCTCCAATGCAGCTGCGTTTCCCAATCCCTCATTTCTGAGGGACTGCAGCTTTGACCCATTCAGATCCTCTGGGGAAGGTCTCACTGAACAATGGCTAGGTGCTGGCCCCACCCAGGAACGTTTGCAGTACTATACTGCTGCCAGTGCCCAGAGACTGCAGTTGGGTGCCAGCCTGCCCCAGAAAAAGTTCACGTGATTGTATAGCAGCAGCGTTTCAGGGATTATGGAAAATCACAACACACATCTGGCACCAGTCTTCACCCTTAACAACCTTGCTCCAGTACCAGTGAATGTGGTTGTTCTCTGGGATCTGCTGGGACTGGGTGGCTGCACAGCCTCTACCAAATGTTCTTCAAGCAGTGGAACTGCTGCTTTTCCCATGTGGCCCAAAGGTCTCCCGGAGCCCACTCTTCTCCTGGGAATTAGCCCTTCTGACTAGAGCATTGCCAGATATTGAGCTGCGGCATTTCAGACTCTGTGCCCCCCCTTTTATAGAGTCTTAATGGAATTTAAACCCTCTACTTTCTCCTTTCTCCCTATTTAGTTCAGTCTAAAAGTAGCTGTTTCCACTTTTCCACTTTCTCTCCAGCTGCTCTTTTGGGGGGTGCTTTTCCCATTCTCTCTCCCGTCTCTGTCCTCTCTCTGTAAGCAAAAACAGCTCCCTGCCCCGTTTGGCTTCTCTCTCCTCCAGTTCACCTCTCTGTGCCATGTACCTGCTGAGTTCTGTGGTTTAGGTTGTGCAGATTGTTGTGTTAATCCTCAAATCAGTTTTCTAGTTGTGCAGGATGGTTTAGTGTTGATCTGGCTGTTTTTCATGGATGCAAGATGCAAAAAAAACTTCCATGCTGTTTCGCTGTCTTGGTTCCTCCCAGTAAATTCTTTATATTTTTAGGTACTAACCCTTTATCTGATACGTCATTTGCAAATATGCTCTCCCATTCTGTCAATTGCCTTTAGTTTTGTTGAATATTTCCTTTGGTGTGCAGAAGCTTTTTGTCTTGATGAAGTCCCAATAATTCATTTTTGCTTTTATTTCCCTTGTCTTCGGAGACATGTCAAATAAGTTTCTGTGGTGGAGGTCAAAGATGGTTTCCTGTCTCACATTTATGTCTTTCATCCATTTTGAATTTATTTTTGTATATGGTGTAAGAAAGTGGTCTAGTTTCATTCTTCTGCATGTTGCTATCCAGTTCTCCCAGTACCATTTGCTAAAGAGACTGTCTTTTCTTCCATTGGATACTCTTTCCTGCTTTGTTGAAGATTAGTTGGCCATATATTTGTGGGTCCATTTCTGGGTTTTCTATTGTATTCCATTGATCTACTTGTCTGTTTTTGTGCCAATACCATACAGTCTTGATGATTATAGCTTTGTAATACATGCCAAAGTCTGGGATTGTGATGCCTCCAGCTTTGGTTTTCTTTTTCAACATTATTTGGCTATTTTGTGTCTTTTGTGGTTCCATACAGATTTTAGGAATCATTTGTTCTAGCTCTGTGATGAATGCTGGTGCTATTTTTATTGGGATTGCAATGAATGTGTGGATTGCTTAGAATAGTATCAACATTTTAACAATATTTGTTCTTCCAATCCATTAGCATGGAATGTTTTTTTCCATTTCTTTGTGTCTTCTTCAATTTCTTTCATAATTTTTCTGTGGTTTTTAGCATACAGATATTTCACCTCTTTGGTTAGGTTTATTCCTAGGTATTTATGGTTCTTGGTGCAATTGTAAATGGGATTGATTCCTTAATATCTCTTTCTGTTGCTTCATTATTGGCGTGTAGAAATCCAGCTGATTTCGGTACATTGATTTTATATCCTGCAACTTAGCTGAATTCATGTATCAGTCTAGCAGTATTTTGGCAGAGTATTTCAGGTTTTCCATGTAGAGTATCATGTCATCTGCAAAGAGTGAAAATTTGACTTCTTTGTCAATGTGGATTCATTTTATTTTATTTTGTTGTTTGATTGTAATGCTGGATTCATAGAATGAGTCTGGAAGCTTTCCTTCAATTTGTATATTTTTGGAAGAGCTGAGAAGAATAGGTATTAATTTTGCTTTAAATGTCTGGTAGAGTTCCTCTGGGAGGCCATGTAGGCCAGAACTCTTATTTGTTGGGAGATTTTTGATAACTGATTCAATCTTCACTGGTTATGGGTCTGTTCAAATTTTCTATTTCTTCCCATTTGATTCTTAATAGTGTGTGAGTGTCTGGGAATTTGTCCATGTCTTCCAGATTTTCCAGTTTGTTGGCATATAATTTTTCGTAGTATTCTCTAATAATTGTTTGTATTTCTGTAGTGTTGGTTGTGATCTCTCCTCCTTCATTTGTGATTTTATCTACTTGGGTCCTCTCTCTTTTCTTTTTGAGAAGTCTGGCTAGGGGTTTATCAATTTTGTTTATTCTTTCAAAAAATCAGCTCTTAGATTCATTGATCTGTTTCACTGTTTTTTGTGTGTTTTTTTTGCATTCTATATTGCTTATTTCTGCTCTAATCTTTATTATTTCTCTTGTTTGGCTGGCTTTGGGCTTTCTTTACTGCTGTCTTTCTAGTTCTTTTAGGTTTGAGGTTAGGTTATGTATTTGGGACCTTTCTTACTTCTTGAGATAGGCCTGAATTGTAATGTATTTTCCTTTTAGGACTGCCTTTGCTGCATCTCAAACAGTTGGGACTGTTGTGTTTTAATTTTCATTTTCTTCCGTGTATTTTTTAATCCCTTCTTTAATTTCCTGGTTGACCCATTCAGTCTTTAGTAGAATATTCTTTAACCTTCATGTATCTGGGGGCTTTCCAAATTTTTTCTTGTGACTGATTTCAAGTTTCATAGCACTGTGATCTGAAAATATGCATGGTATGACCTCAATCCTTCTATATTTGTTGAGGGCTATTTTGTGACCCTGTATGTTATCTACTTTGGAGAATGTTCCATGTGCACTTGAGAAGAATGTATTCTGCTGCTTTTGAATGAAAAGTTCAGAATATATCTATTAAGTCCATCTAGTCCAATGTGTCACTCAGAGATGTTGTTTCCTTATTGATTTTCTGCCTAGATGATCTGTCCATTGTTGTAAGTGGAGTATTAAAGTCCCCTGCCATCATGGTATTATTATCTATACATTGTTTATGTTTATGACAAATTGATTTATATATTTGGCTGTATCACATTGGGGGCATAAACATTTATAATTGTTAGCTCTTATTGATGTATAGACCTCTTAATTATGATATATTGCCTTTCTTCATCTCTTGTTACAACATTTGTTTTAAAATCTAATTTTTCTAATATAAGTGTGGCTAGTCTGGCTTTCTTTTGCCATCCAGTAGCATGATAGATGATTCTCCATCCCCTCACTTTCAATCTGGAGGTGTCCTCAGATCTAAAATGAGTGTCTTATAGACAGCATATAGATGGATCTTTTTCTTGAATCCATTCTGATACCCCATGTATTTTGACTGGGCATTTAGTCCATTTATATTCAGAGTGATTATTGAAAGATATAGATTTAGTGTCACTGTGGTATCTGTAGGATATGTGCTTGTGGTGATGTCTCTGGTCTTTTGTAGTCTTCGTTGCTTTCAGCTCACAGAGTCTCTCTTAGGATCTTCTGTAGGGCTGGTTGCATGGTCAGGAACTCCTTTAGTTTTTGTTTGGGAAAGCCTTTGTCTCTTCTTCTATTCTGAATGACAGCCTTGATGGATAAAGGATTCTTGGCTGCATATTTTCCCTATTTAGCACATTGAATAGTTCCTGCCACTCCCTTCTGGCCTGCCAAGTTTTAGTGGACAGGTCTGCCACCATCCTTATGTGTCTACCCTTGTAGGTTAAGACCCGTTTGTCCCTAGCTGCTTTCAGAATTCTCTCTTTATCTTTGTACTTTGCTAGTTTCATCATGACATGTCATGGTGTTGACCTATTTTTGTTGATTTGAAAGGAGTTCTCTGTGCCTCTTGGACTTGGATGCCTGTTTCCTTCCCCAAATTAGGGAAGTTTCTATAATTTGTTCAAATACACCTTATGCCCCTTTCTCTCTTCTTCTTCTGAAACTCCTATGATATGGATATTATTTTGTTTCATTGAATCACTTAGGTCTCTAATTCTCCCCTTGTGGTCTAGTAACTTTTCTTACCTTTTTTAGCTTCATCATTTTCAATAATTTTATCTTCTATTTCACCTATTCTCTCATCTGCTTCTTCCATCCTTGCTGTCACTGCATCTAGTTTATTTTGCATCTCACATAGCCTTTCTTTATTCATTGTAACTATTTCTTAGGTTTTTGAACTCTGCAACAATAGATTCTCCGCTGTCTTCTGTGCTTTTTTCAAGCCTGGCTATTAATCTTATGACTGTTATTCTAAATTCTTGTTCAGATATATGGTTTATATCTGTTTTGAGCAATTCTCTGGCTATCGTTTCTTCCTGGAATTTCCTTTGAGGAGAATTCTTCTGTTTTGTCATTTTGGCTAGGTTTCTGTCTTTTATGTGTTTTAATAGCTTGTTATGTGTTCTGCATGTGTGAGAACTGCTATATTAAAAACGGGCTATACACTGTCCAGGGTTTGGCACTTCAGGAAGTGTTTTTGGAGTGTGGAGTGTGCACTCTGTTGTTGCACTGCCCTGTCCCATAGGGTAGTCATCTACAAAGCTCCTCTTTACTTGTAGTGGTGGAATGTTTAGGTAGCCCATCTGGTGTGGTTTGAATTACTCATGGAAAAGTAACCATGGAAAAGAGGAAAGGGCAAGGGACCTGATCCCATACAAAAAGAAAAAATGAAAGGTGCAATAAAAAGATTAAGCATATTATTGAGGTACATGACAAAGAAAATTATCACATCCATCACCTCATGCAGTAACTTTCTTTTTTTTTTTTTTTCCTGTGAGAACACTTAAGTTCTACTCAGCACATTTCAATTATGTAATACAGGATTATGATTTCTGGTCACCATGTTATACATTAGGCCCTCAGACCTTATTCATCTTCAAATGGAAAGTTTGTGCCCTTTTGCTAACCTCTCTTCATTTTCCCCACTCCCCAGCTACCAGGCAACCACCATTCTACAAGTCTGATTTTTTTTTAATTTTTCACATAAGTGATACCATGCAATTTTTGTCTTTATTTGTGTGACTTGTTTGTTACAATCTTGACATCACCAACACAAATGTTTTTTTTTAATTAATATTTATTTTTGAGAGAGAGAGATAGAGTGTAAGGGAGGGGCAGAGAGAGAGAGAGGGAGACATAGAATCTGAAGCGGGCTCCAGGCTCTGAGCTGTTAGCACAGAGCTCCATGTGGGGCCCAAACCCACCACCCTTGACATCATGACCTGAGCTGAAGTCGGATGCCTGACCTACTGAGCCACGCAGGAGCCCCACACCAAATGCTTTTTGATCAAAACATTGAGATCCGTTAACATTTGTGTCTCCTCTTAGCTTCACTCTAGACCAACTAAAAGAGAATCTTGAAGAGTACAGCTCAAACTTTGGCATTTTTAGCAAGGACCACAGCTGACTGATATGGCCATTATTGTTTCAGAACTATCACGATAGTATTTGTTATCACTTAGTAAGGTGTGACCTTAGAAAAGTGATTTGCTCACACTAAGTCTCAAATTTCTCATCTATAAAATCATAATAGTAATCATTTGTTAGGGTTTTTGTGACACACATGTGAACAGAAGCTTAAAAATATATGTGGCATTCAGGGGCACCTGGGTGGCTCAGTCGGTTAAGCGACCGACTTCGGCTCAGGTCATGATCTCACTGTCCATGAGTTCAAGCCCCGTGTCGAGCTCTGTGCTGACTGCTCAGAGCCTGGAGCCTGTTTCAGATTCTGTGTCTCCCTCTCTCTCTCTGACCCTCCTCCATTCATACTCTGTCTCTCTCTGTCTCAAAAATAAATAAACGTTAAAAAAAATATATGTGGCATTCAATAAATCTAGTTATTTATTATTCTTTTATAGCATTATGACTATTAATAGAAGAATAATGTGAGTTCCATAAGGGTAAGAATTGTCTCTGGTTTAAAACTGTATTTAGATATATCTGGCAAACAGTAGATGCTCAATAGGTATTTGTGGAGAGGATAATTGATTGAATTAATTACTTATAAAACCACTTGACATAGTCTATCATTTAGTAAGTGTTCAATACATGTTAGTCACTCATTTTTTAATAGAAAATGCTGTCCATGATATTTGTCTCAATTTTCTTTTCCTCCCTCTTTTACACATGCTGTTTTATATGACTCTTACAATTTACCATACTTTTCATATATAGTGCAAAACTGATGTGCTATCCCTGACCTCAGGGAGTGTAAATGGCACAGAAGTGACAATAAATATGTACTTGAAAAGATAAAAAAAAAGACTAAGCAGAGAATCAGAGAAACTATCAGGCTTAATCCAGAGAGAGAGAAAGGAAAATAAAGAAGAAGGAGATATAGAAAAGATGTAAAAAGAATGGAGTAAAAATGCCTGATTAAATAGATAAACAAAGCAGAGAAAAAAGAAAATAAGAAAAAAAAATAAGAACTGACCAAAAATCAAATCAGGAACTGTGAGCTGGATTCCAAAGGACAAAAAGAAGAAGGTAGAAAGAAAATAAGAGAAAAGAGAAGGAAAGAAAGGAAAAGAGAGAAAGGAAAAAGAAGCAACAGACTAATATACAAAACATCAGGACAGTCATCTGTTAGTGCCTGGGACCAGTGGCTGTGCTGGTTTGGAGGAGAGGCCATCTGCTCAGTATCAGTCCCACTCCAGTAAACAGTTGCCAGGCATGGAGGGGCAGGGTTTGGTGTAAGTGGGTCCCACCTCCATGGTGGGCCACTGTGCTGTTCCATGAAGGCCACCATGTTGGTGATGTGAAGAAAAATGGTGACACCCCAATCTCTCCTCCCTGCCCCAGTGTCACAAAGCATGCTGTTCAGCCAGTCCTCATAGTTTCATGGGTGGGTGGCCTGTCCTACTCCATAGTCTCCCAAGCCTCTTAGGCGCTCAGTTGGGCTTCAAAACCTGATGGATGATTTAAAGGATCCCGCACTGTGCAACTTGGTTCTGGGGTAGTCACTCCAACCTGCTGATATGACTGGCACCTGCAGGGTCTTTTGTCCTTGGAGGGGGGGGAAAGCAATATACCCTCTTCCCACAGTACTCAAGAGAGGGAACTGTTCTCTCCAAGTGCACCCCTGAGATCACTACCGTGCCCTGGGGCTGGCTCCCTTCTCCCCGGGTGCATGTACACAGTGGCACTTCAGCCCAGAGAAAGTCGCAGAAAGTTGGGCACTTTTGAAAACTCCCATCTACGAGTGGAGACTGGTACTCTATTTCTTGTCTCCTAATCTGTGGTCTGGAGAGGTTTTTTTCTTGTCCTAACACAAAACCACAGTCCACAGCTTCTCTTTCTCTCCCTTTTGTCTTTCCACAGAAGGGGACCCCTCCCCTCAGTGCCCACACTATTTTATGTTCCCTAATTCACATACAAGTACCTCTGTCCCACCAAGCTGTCTCCCTCTATCTGTGGAGATTTTTCTGTCACTCTGCCAATAGCTTTCCTGGGCGTTCCAAGTGTTCTGACCTCAATACAGCAGTGTTTGAAGGACAAGGGAGATCCTGGTTCCCCTACTTCTCTGCCATCTTAACTCTTCACCTCTGGGAAAGTACTTTCTGAGCAGAAGGTTTGAGCTGTTTTTGACATGACTCATGTTATAGGTTTTATCAAGTTATTTGAAAGATAGTCCTGCAGAAACTAAAATGATGCAACTACCCTTTATAGGTGATATGTTTAAAAAATGGAGAGAGCAAGGTCACACTTAGTCTGATGAAGAGAGGCAGCAATGGTGAAAGAGAATCCTCCCTTATATTTGCAAGAGCAACAGGATCAACTCGGGAAACTGAGAGGGCAGCACTGAGAGTTTGAAGAGGGCAGCAGTGAACATTGTTTTTAGTATGGTGGCATTACTGGCAAGACAGGGCAGCCTCAGCAAGGACTGGTGAATGGCATGGGAGATGACTTGGCTACTTCAGTAGGAGGAAAACTAGGACTTGGATCCTTCATTCCTCTTGGTGGTGGCTTAAAGCCTTGTTAAAGCCAAGATCTTGCCTTAATAACAATAACTAACACTTAGTATAGTACTTACCATGTACTAAGTCCTTATCCAAGTCTTTTTCATTTATAACTCTTAGGTTAAATTGTTTGTTCTACTTGACCTAAAAAGTGACAGATATGGGAATTGAATCCAGGCAAACATCCGGAGTCAGTGTGCATTACAGCTCTGCCATGTGGCTTTTCTCACATGCCTGAATATCAGTTAATTTTCCCTGTTCCAGATGTATAGATCATGTAGGTGAGGCCCTTGCCAGCTGCTTTTCAAGCACATGCCATTACTGATTGGTAGGGTATGAGGATGAGATTACTATAGATAACTGATCGCAATGTGACTCTAAGAGAACACCCTTGCCCATGCCAAGATTCAAAAGTTATTCCAGACATGTTTACTTGAATTAAGGATGAAAGAATTTTGCTTGTAATGGTTTGAGGACATCATCTTTGAGTACCGTGCGCTTGAACAACTCATTCTAATGACAAAAGCCAGAGACCATTTATAGCCAT